>NC_091799.1:80760000-81063030 GCF_041296235.1 Equus asinus
GCCACTCTTCACACAAAATGTTCTTAGTTTTTAACATATATTTTTCATAAAGGCATGTTATTTATGCTAATATGTCGTGGATTTACTACTATTATTTTTAAAAGAATTAATAAGTGAATATTTTTAAAATTCTCTATTTTAATTTCAGATGTGATAAATATTGATAGGTGTTAGTCTACATGAATAAAAGTTCTTTATAATGTTTAAGAGGGTAAAGAGATCCTGAGATCACAAGTTTGAGAACCACTGCTTTAAGTAGTTCCTTCTGTAGCTAAGAGGAAAAACTAGGAAATAGATGCACCTAAAATCCAGACAAAAGGACCAGAGGCACTTAAATGCTGAGCTAACCAAAAGAAGAGGATAAAGCACTTGGAAAATCTCTCCTGTAGAGATTTAGAGCAGAGATTTTGGAATCAGCCTGCCTGGGTTTTGAATCCTAGTTTCTCAAGTTACTTAATTTCCTTATCTATATAATGGAGTTGATAATAAGAGCAACTCTCCCATAGGGTTACTATGAAGATAAAATGAGTTAATGTTTGTTATTACTCGTGATAAATAAATGGCAAGCAATAGGATATACTGAAGTATATGAGGAAGCCACTTGGTGTAAAACCAATTCGGCCTGATCTTGTTTTTCTAAAAGGGCCTGACGTGGCCGTTGAACATACATCATATATCTGCTTTAAGCATTCACTAGGTCCCAAAGACAAGAACAGATGCCCTTATGATAAAGATGCAACTTCCCCCACATTGGCGTTTCCTTAAGGATAAGCATCTCTCCCTAGGCTAGGAACTGATTGCTGCGCCCACCCTGTGACCACCCAGCTCCAGACAGCGGACCTGCTACCTGCTGTGTGAATTCCTGTGCCAGCTAGGCAATCTCATGACTGTTGTAAAGGGGACATTCCAATCATATGTGATACATGCTCTTTGACAGTATGTAACCACTCTGTACACCCCACTTCTTTGTTGCCCTCTGGGGAAGGAAGGCCCTGGGCTAGTCTTCAGATCTGGCTCGTAATAAACTCACTCCAATTTTGATTTCTAGATTGGTTATGGATTATTTTTGTCAACACTTGATAAACGCTTATCATAGTGCCTGGCTCATACTATGTGCCATATACATGTTTAGTTAATAAGTAAAACCAAAGCTGCCCAGGTTAGATGCCATAAAAAAGCAAGAAACTGGACTGTGAAGCAGACACAATATTGGGAGCAGACCAGAGTGAGTTACATAGGAAAAACAGAAACCAGCCTTTGGGGTTAGAATGAGTCCATAGAGGGGCTGGCCCCGTGGCCGAGTGGTTAAGTTCATGTGCTCCGCTGCAGGCGGCCCCGTGTTTCGTTGGTTTGAATTCTGGGCAAGGACGTGGCACTGCTCATCCAACCACGCTGAGGCAGCGTCCCACATGTCACAACTAGAAGGACCCACAATGAAGAATATACAACTATGTACCGGGGGGCTTTGGCGAGAAAAAGGAAAAAAAAAATAATAAAATCTTTAGAATGAGTCCACAGACAGATCCCACATCCAGTTGTCAAAGCTCAATGGGCCTAAGAGCCTTTAAATTGAGAAGGGAATGGGGTAATCCAAATAAACTCGTATGAGAAAGTTTTCGCACAGATTGAGCTTCTTTTGTAGGTCTACAGGAGGCTTTGCCCTACTCTCCAATTTCCTCAAGTGTGAAGGCACAACACTTTGACCCCAACATCTCCTCCTCCAGCTATAAAAAATTACCAGCACTGCTTGATGGCAGTACATTCAATAGCACATAACATGTAACTGATGAGGATTTTAGGCTGGTTACTTTTAAAAACTGCAGATGAGACGGAGGCTCTCAGTGGAATTTGCTTGCCCTTTGATGAGAGACTTTTGCATTTGTGAAGGAAGTCTCCATTTGTGGGGGGTGTCTTCCTCTCTGCACCAGGAGGAAGGCGGGATGGCCTTATCTTGGAATCTCTTAATGGGGAAGGCAGGGACTTAAGTTGTTTACTGTTTGGCAACCTCATGTAACTGACCCCCCCAACATCCTCCTTTGTCTTTAGCTGAAGATAATATTTAAGTGGTGGCTTCTGCCATTTACTTAATCCGGTTTGATTCTTATCTAAAAGTTATAGGACCAACCAATAACCAGACCCTACCATTTTAACAACTCTTTTTACGTATTCTTTCCTTTGTCTTGTAAAGAGATAACTCACATACCTATGACTTAAATTTAGCCCTACTCTCCACCCATGTTTGCAGCAGCTCCTCCTGCCCATGGGTCCTGTCCCCATGCTATTCCATACTATTCTCTAAATAAAAGAGCACTACTGCCAGACCTTGAGAGTCCAAGAAATCTTCCTTTCGACTCCTTGGCTCACCAACCCGGCATCATAACCATTTTATGTTGCTAGATCATTTCCCAATGCTGTCCTCATGCACTTAAAAAACGTATTCAAAATATTTTGAGATAGAAAGAAGGCAAATAATTTTTTTTAAAGTCATACCATATTTTTTTCCAGGGAAAATTTAATTAAATTTGAAAAAAGGAACTTTTATTTCCTCTGGCGTTTATATTAATCTATACTAATCCCATTAGGTGATCCAAATGCTTTTGAAATTACTTTTGTTGAGTGCTTTATAATAGCTAAATTTTAATTAAATATACTAACTATTTATTTACTAATCTTACTGAAAAATAGGGCCTTGCTAACATTTGCTAAATTTATGATTCACAGTTTGGCATATATGGTTGCATAATTTTTTTTTTAAACAACAAAGACTTTAACCATTGTGTATTGTGAAGTAAATAATGGGTTTAGTATTTTAAAGTCAGACATAACTTAATTTCCTTTCATTAAATGTCACAATAGCTAAAGTTCAGAGTTGCAATGGAAGTTCCTTTGTTTTTATGAATCTTTAGATAGTTGAGGTAGGAGGAATTATTCTCTGAATGCAGCGTGCCTTATTGTTTCTTCTGCCCAAATGCAAGATCAAGTCACCATCGTGAAGCTTATTATGTAACTCCAGAATTGCAGGAGTAAACTGTTGGAGAGAGATTCACTTTCTAGTCCTTGCATTTCACATAGCAGGAATCCAATAAATGTACAGACAATGGTTATAGTGGGTGCTCTTCTAGAAGGAAAGGAGCCCAGCCTTTCAAAAGTTCCAAATTCCTTCTCTGGTATTATATAAGGGGACCTTGATGCTATGTACTTGAGAGTGGCTTTTCTTCCTTCTGTTCCTCTTAAGAACAATGGGAAAATGTTACATAGATATATCTGCTTTTGTTAATTTGAATTGAATACTTGTACTTTTAAAGTGACATCTCTGTTGAGAGGTTGTGAAGTATTTCATATACATAAATTTTGGAACAGTCTCTGGAATGAAACATAAGAAATACAAGGATTATAAAGGTTATGGACATGTCCCTCAATTCTTTCAAAAGAAAAGTTTTATAGAGATGAGATGTCTTACTAGCTGGAGGACTTATGAGGGAGGAATAAGGGAACACAAACAGGAGGGTCCCTGGACCCTGACCCACTTTCTTTTGCCTGGGGCTGAGTCCCTGTGTGCAAGTGAGGTAGATGATAAAACTTGTGCATAGGTTTGGGGATCTGCAGTCAGAGAGTACCTCGCTTCCTTTGTGAAGCCCAGAGAGATTAGACACTTTTCAGAGTACCCAGCCCCCCACCTTCTGCTCCTCCCTGTTCCTTTCACATCCAAACATGAGTGCTGAAACAGCCATAGAGGAGAAATGGTAACATAATATGTTCAGGCAGAGAGGGCTGAGGGTTTCTCCCTACAACCTCACAACACACACAGTCCAGAAAAGTGCAAAAGAATGACGGAAAGTTCTCTCTAGCCCCTGTGAGTTGGGAGGAAGTGGCTGAGCATGGACCACAGGCCTGGAATGGCCTCCCATCAGTTTGAGGAGGATTCGGATCTTCACAGGCCAGTGCCTGGAGAACAGAGAGGGATGGAGTTATCTCTGCATACGCATTGAGACTCAGTGGAGGAAACCAGCAAGGACAGAGGCCAATGACCATGCACCAGAAACCTCTCTCCCAAAGATGATAGGACAATGCGGGAGCTAGAATTTAGGGGTCTTCCAGGGAGAGGAGGGGAAAGGGATTAAAGGAAGGCCTGAGTTCACTGAGTTCTTACCAGAAACAACTGAGACAAAATCTATTCACCCTGAATGGATCAGACTAGGTTTTCTGCTATCAGGTGAAATCTGATCTTAAGTAGGGATTAAGATTTCACTCCCTGAGCATGTGTCCTGAAACATCCAACTGCTTCCATTATTTTACAATATTAATTATTTTTAGTGTTAATAAGCAGAGAAGCCATCCCACAGCTCTGTTTCTCTGATTCTATATTTTGTTTCCCAGCATCTAGAAGAATACCTCTGGTACTAATGTTCAGCTCTTTAATTTTGGGCATTCAGTGAACATCCTTTTGTTTGGCTGTAGTCTTCTTGTGTCTTCCTCGTGATGATTCCCTTTGGGTATCATCTCACATTAACCGGAAGGAGACATGTGCCCTCTGGTCAAGGAGAATGAAAAATCCAATAATCTCACGAGTGTTATCTCACTGCACAACTCCAGGGGGTAACATTTACATTGAATTCATGTAAATGGTGCTTCCTTGAGTTGTGCAATGTGAAATTTCACCACTCACAAGCAGGCGCTCTTTAATGATCTGCGTATATTTCCTTCCACCCAGCATTTTTGTATGCATACTTTATGCTCTTTATAAACATTATTTTAATCCTTGCCTAATAGTTTCAATACACATGCCATAATTTACATAATCATTTCTTTGTTTTTTTAGACACAAATAGTATGTTTATAAGATTTTGCTATTAAAAATATAAATGGATAAATGTTCTCATGTACAATTATTTCTTCACATTTTGAGTTGTTACTTAGGATAAATTCTCAGAAACAGGCCAAAGGGTACACACATTCTCCAGGCTTTTAATACTCAGCTAAAACTTGTTTTCCAGGAATTTTGTTCTGATTTACTCTCCCATTAACTGTGTATGAGAGTGGTTTTTTCACAGCAACTTTGCCAGTATTGAGAAGTCTGCTTTATCAAATGGCAAATTGGCAGAGATTAAGATGAGTGAGCTGGAGGGAGTAAAATTTCGTACATTTCAGGGGGACAGTTTGTCATTGTCTTTCTGAAATGACATTAGTGTATGCAAGGCCCTTAGAATCTAGAATGGTGCACACCATTTGAACTAGTAAAGTCAATTACAAAAGTTTTTTGTAAGAAAAAATGGAGAGCATGTGCAAAAACGAGCATTTAAGAATGTTTATTACGGTGCTGCAAAACAGTGAAAACTAGAAGCAATTTAAATAAATAGAGATTATTGAATAAATTATAAAATACCTGCATAATAGAGCATTATAAAGCTATTAAAAATGTAGAAAAATATTTAACTTGGAAATGAGATATTATGGAGCAAAAAAAAATCAACTAACATATCAGTAAAAAAAATTTTTGAATTTTTTTAAAACTATATGTTGATTAAGAAAAGAAAGTGTGAAAAGAGATACTAGAATGTTAACAGTGGCTTTTTGAGTGCTTTTGTTTGTTTTTCTCATTATGCTTTATTTTATAATATCTGATCATTGTAAAATAAATATTTTAAAGGAAGGACAAATGAAATCCTTATTTCTGTCTATAATACTATAATCATTGGTCCAGAAATTTGACAAAATCCATTATAATTAATATTAGCAATTTAATGCTTCCTTCAATATCAATAAAAGCCATTTATCATAATCAACTTTGTTTTTATTCTCAGGAAAACGGATTTTCTTCCTCAGCTATAGCAATGTGTGGATTTTTTTAAATCATGCAATTTACTGCAATTATGAGCAAAGGCAATGCTTTATATTTCCCATAATTTGTTTCAATAAAACTCATAAAATAAAACCTGACAGTATTTCCATATGTTTTACCATTGATAAAGATTGTTTTTTTAAAAATCAAAAACTTTAAGAGTTTTAAATATATGAAAATGTGTTACTCTTGGAAGTCCATCTAAACAGGTAGCAAGCCTGCCAGTTCTCTTTCCCAGTGTCTCCCCTCCCCATCAAATGTAGTTATTGCTAAGTTAATGTACCCCTTTGTGGCTTAAAATGTGGTCTGTTAACCAGTGCCATCCACGTCTCCTGAGAACCTTTGAAAATGCAAAATCTCCAGCCCCATTCAAGACCTACTGAATGAGAATAGACAGGTTAAGTTCTCCGTAAGATTTATATGTACCTTAACATTTGAGCACTGGGTCAGGAGTGATGAGAATAAACACTTTAGATTTTCCTCTACTTTTGTTGTTTTTGATTTGTTGAACCCTATTTAAACCTGACCTTGAAGGTAAAAAACAACTATTGTAGTACTTTTCTGCCCAGCTTGAAACAATTTTTTTCTTTGACTGTCTGGGGGCAAATGCTGCTTCATGATTTCAAATGAAACAAATAAGGATAAGTTGAAGTTTTCCTGGAAAATTCAAAGGTGGAAAAAAATACTCAAACAGACAATTGCGCAAGCATACCTATCAAAACTAGATATATTGTTCAACTGATAAGATTCCTTCTTTCTATCCACTGACCATGTCAAAAAAAAAAAAAAACATAGATTCCTTTTCATAAGCAATTACTACATCACAGCTTCTGGATGACATTTTCTGATGCCAAGACTTCTTTTCGGTGGGTTCTTTCAAAACTATACTTTAAGAACTATGAGTATTTGAACCAGAAAAATAATGTGACACTTTTTGACTACTTACACTAACCACATCTGGTGGAAAATAATATCCCTGGTTTAAAAGAGCAGATGGAAAATTTTCTCCTGGAAATCAGTGTTAATAAAACAATCTCTTCAATCCTTGTAAGAATTTACAGGCATACACCTATAAAAAGAGTAATAGAAAAAGAAAAGTTTATTATTTTTCCTATGAGCCCAGTGGAAATAATCGCTCTACTCACGTAACCTCTCAGGGAGGTAAAAGTCGAAATCAAGTTTTCCACTGATTGTTCTCTCTTTTCTGAGAAGCTGGATTTTAGGTAACTAATCAACCAACTTTTGGCAGATTAAGACGGTCATAAGTTCTTTGACATTCCTCCTTTCAAGAGATGTGGTCTAATGCCCCTCTCTTTGCAGCTGCCATGGCTTGGTAATCAACAGAATTCAGGGAAAGTGACACGTGTGACTTCCAGGGCTGGATCAGAGGAAACCAGGCAGCTCCACCTCGCCTCTTGGAACCTTGGGCTGTCTGGATGCTTCCCAGTGGGACTCCCTGCTCCTCAGGACCCAGCAGCATACTGCAAGAAGCCCAGGTTAAACGGGAGGCCATGTGCAATTGCCCTGGGTGGCAGCCAGAGCTGAGAACTTTATGAATGGGTCATTTTGACGTCCTTTGCAGTGGAGTCATCAAATGAGCTGAGCTCCAGCCAACCCCCAACTGCAATGCCACGAGAGGCCACAAGTGAGAGTCCCCAGAGGAGCTCTTCTCGAATTCCTGCCCACAAAATTACAGGCAGAAGAAAATGGTTGTTTTAAGATGCTAAATTTGGAGGTCATTTCTTTCACAGTAATAGATAAAACACCAAAAAATGCCACAATCCCTGTTGTAGAGACTGTGTTTTTCTTTCCCTTGCTCTGTATCTCCCATAGCATTGACTGTTTATTCAGCACTATAGTGTTGTCTGGTCACAAATAACTTGATGATCTCAGATTGCTAGACTGTCAATTGCCTAATTTCATTTTGTTTTTCAAAGCTTAATAACCTGGTTCAATTGAATGACACCAAAAAGGAATTTAGAAAGGATTTTTGCCATGGTTAGGATTGGATTCATGGAATGAAGACGATAGATTTGGGTACTTGACCCCATGAAAAAGCTAGGTTCAGGCTAAGAAGATGATTACCTAAGAGGTAAACAAAAACTGATGAATGAGCGAATAAAAATATTGTTGACTACTTTTGCAGAAAGTTTTTCTAACTATGATATTGTCCCACAATTTGTTCCAGAGCAAAAGTATTTTCCCAAGATTTTTAATAAAAATTCATTTTTGTGAAGAAAGACCAACTATTTTCAAATACTAAATTGTGTTGATCTCTAATGCATGGATAAAGGAATTTCTAATTTGAGATTAAAGTTTGTTGCTTAAGCAGCAAGTTAGTTTCAGGCTACGGCTTGGAATTCTTCACTTAAACCATAACTGAATGAAATGTCAGAAGTAAAGACCTCTATCATTTTATGCCATTTTTAGCTAGAGTCCATATTTATCTTTCCTGCCCCTGCAGGCTGGCTTTATCTGTCTACTCCGCTATCTAAATACGGGATATACTAAAGGCTTACAATGGAAAATTATTTCTTCTTTTAGTACTCACCCAGGCCACGTTTGGCATATTCAAACAGGGCATAGGAATGCAAGATATCAGCAATAGATATGTGTCTGTTTTGGAGCTGAGGAATGACAGGGTGTCCAGGTGTTATGATGGCCATAAGATCCAGAAGAAGCTGATTTCTACTGTATGGTCTGATGTCCTCTTCTTTCCACGAAGGTCCTGTGGGATTTATGCACTCTATGGGACAATGACAAATTGGAAATCATATCATCACTCTACTCTTGGTAGATGAACCACTGCCTGTTACCATAATTTAAGAATCTCCCATAGAGTTGGAATATGCAATTTAGGCTTATGGCCCAAGCAGCCTTCTCTTTCCATCCCAAGCCTGCTGCCAATCCTAAAGCAAAGCAAGCTCCCTAGGGCCCAAGTGATGTTTAAAAAGAGGAAAGAGGAAGCATGGTGACAAGGGCCTCAGGTTAACTTACCCATCCTACTGCACATAAGCAAGAAAATTAAGGGAACCGGAGTGAGAGCAAGATTCAAATACATGCCAACTGATGTTATTCAAGCATGTAGAAGCTGGAAGTCAAAGGCCATGAGCTACTTCTGTATATTCACTCACAGTGGCCATGCCAACTGGTAAAAGGGGCTCAGTTGTACTAGTAACTCCACCCATATTATCACCTGAACTTCTCTGCAAGATGGCAGCAGACTAACAAGAAGAAAATGGGGAAAAAGAAGATTTTTCAGCTTTACCTGTGTTAGGAAAGTTTTTCTTCCTCCTAAATTTGTGAAGCAAGAACCAGGAAATTGATCCTCCTCATTATCTGATAAATGAAGGTAATAAAATCTGTATACCATAGTTGTGAAAATTAGCTTTGTTGGAGGAATTAATGTCTGTGACAACTTTAACTTCAGAGATAGTTCCTTTGATTAAAATATTAATCCAATGGTGAAATCAAATCATATTTTTTAAAAGCACATATTTAAGGAAGTGAGTAATTTTTATCATAGGTGATTAATTATACCAATCATATAAACATTAGCTGGCTGATGTTCCTAATAGGATATGATGTTCCACTGTCCCATGATCCATCTGTTTTCACTTGTTCCTTAACACCTCTGACTTTGCAACTAAGAATTACTTAATGTTCAATTTTGTCACTTTGGTTATTCCATTACTTTTTCTTTGACTAACTTTCATACTAGCATATAAAATCACAATAGGATAGGGATCAAAGAGGGTTTAGTCTCTTATAACTTTGACAGATATCTTCGATTTCATTTCAAAATTCCTTTTCCTGCTTTCTATGTTAACAAAACAAAGGGCAGGCTTCTTGGCCATCACTGTCTGTGTTGCTCGTCATGAAAATGAGGAATAAAAAGTTTATCAGTCCAAAATATTTATTTAAGAAATATTGTAATATTTTAAGTAGACCCTCTGCGACAGATCCAGTGTCAGGATGCTGAAAAGATGGCTAAATTTATCTTTGATTCCATGTTGCTGGCAAAGATCTGCAAACAGGACTATGCAGTTCTCAAAAGGCTACTCAAGGAAACATAATAGAATACAAAATTTCTTCACTATGATATATTTTAATACAGATCTTCTTATGGTAAAGAATAGCTGTAATATTTTACAATTAGTGTGCATTTATTTACCCACTTACCCATTCTACATATTAAAATAATTTAAAGTTGTTTAAAATAAAAATAAACATACAATAGGAGAATTAAAAATAAAACCAGAAAGACCACATTCCATGACAGGGTAAGGAATTCAGGTTTAGTTAAAAACTGAAGAAATCGCATTGAGCCTGGGTGAAACTGAATTATTGCTAGATAGAATCAACAAACCTTGATCCAAATATTTACAGTTCAGTCCATATCGTAATAGCCGATGACCTTGCTTTTTCATCTCACTGAGAAGACAGAAGCAATCAGAAGAGAAATTCCCTGTCCTCCCACACTGTTCATTCTATCTGGACCCAGACTCTCTGCTTTCCTTCGTGTCACGCTGGGCAATCGGCCCCTGCTCCGATCTACAGGCAATGACTCCACTTGTGCACTGGATTCCATATACTCCTTTCCTCTAGAGAAGGACTTTGTTTCTGCAATTATCATCTCTCCTCTGCATCTTCTATTGTTTGCCCCTTACCATTGGATCATCCTATTTCCTGCAAACACACTGTAACAGCCCCCGTTAGAAAATACCGAAACACCTTTCTTGACCACATTTTCCCTGTCATTCCACTGACATATTCCTTTACTACCTGTATAGCAAACGTTATTGAGAGTGATGTCTAGAATCTCTATTACGGCTTATGACTACTAAATAATAACTTCTTTCCTGATCCAGTTGAAATCCAATTAAGAGAAAATCAGAGGACTTCAAGAAATTGAGCTTACTGACAAAATATAGAGGAGAACATAGTGTGAGTCTTCTAGCTCATAGGTTGTCTAATTTCTCTACCTAATTAGCTAGCCTGATACCCCTAGTCATTGGCACAACTGGACAAATGTAAGCCTCCCCCGCCTGGACAGGCCCCATTGACCTCAAGACAGCAGAGCAAAATGAGTATGCTCTGCACATAGAAAGATTCAGAGAGGGAGGAGGGAAATGCGCCATACCACCTCAGTTCTGTCTCTCCAATTTAGCATCATATCAGTTCCCCCTCATTTTTTGGGAAGGAGTGATGAGGAGGCAGAGAGGGGCCAGGAATGTGATTCTAGTGGAGATCTGCTCAGAGAGACATGAAGCAAGGGGAAGGAGGCTCCTCCCAAAACGCACTGTGTCCACTCCTTCCAACCTCTCTTGAGTCTAACCCAGCTAGGCTTTCACCATGCTTGTCCACCAATACTCTACTTATCAAGGTCCCCAGTGAATGCCAGATTGCCAAGCCCCGGGTCCAATAGAAGCCCTCTGCCAATATAGGACAGCTGTAGTAACATAACAGTGATGTGGAATGTTTAGGCATGGGGAGGACCTGAGGCAACTCCCAGCCTGGTTCCTGCGAGGTGTGGAAAAGACCCACAAAATCCTTCTGGATTTTCTACAAAGAGGAAGGTAAACGAGGATGTAGAAAGTAACTCAGAATTAAAAGTCAGCAGGGTTAGAATGGCGCAGGGGAGGGAACCCTGTAAAATGGCTTTGGAGTGGCTGAGTCTCTGAGGTTCAAGGGAGGTGGGAGGGAAGCCCAGGCAACAGAGGGAGATAGCCATGTTCCCCAGAAGCAATCAACACACATCCTTACTCTTGCTGAGACACCAGAGCATGAGTCAAAGATACTTGAGCAACATCTCTAGCAGGGACAAAGGCCATTGCCTAAAGGCCAGCAAGAGACAGCAGAGAAGAGGAGCCTTCTGTGGAGCAGACAGACAGTATACATTTGTCTCTATACCCAGATACCATCCTGAAGAAAAGGTGGGGTGGTAACTTCTTGAGATAGGCAAAAATAGTCTTCATGAAGAGTCTGACCTTTGAATGGACTATTTACTTGAAAAAGATGACTTTACACTGGAAGACATTGAATTATCTCAGATTATCATATTAAATTTTATTCAACTATTGGAGAATAGTAAGTGCCCAAGAACAAGTCAGTTTATGTATCTGAAATAAAGTTACTCTTCTGTAGATTTTGTAGAAATATATTCTAAGCCCTCTATAACTGTATACACCTCGTAAGTGGAGGGTGAGCTGAAATTATGCTCCTATTTGTGAAGTTTTGTTTCATGAAATAATACCATCATTTCCTAATCACACTGCTTCATTTCTATACCCAATATTGATAGCTAAGTTGTAGCATCTCTAACATAAATATGGGTTTAATTAACGATGAGAAGTCCAGGAAATACAACTTGTAGCAGAAAATGACTTATACATAAAATTGTAGTACCCCTGAAATTGTTCCATAATGACATTTTTAGTCTCATAGCATCAGCTCTTTCTTCCGAAATCTGACAAGAGAACATGGGAATTCTGATAAGAATTTAGACAGGTCCTCATTATGATTAAGTGGATCAGACATCTTCTATTAAGGGGGAGAGCTTTAATTCTGAACCTCTTTTTCCACATTGACAGGTATTCTGGATGTATGCTGCGTGGGAACAACTAATGAGTGCTCACCTCATCTCTGCTGTTTCGGGAAGAGTTTTGATTTTCTTACAAGAGATACCTGTTGCCCAGGAAACTCCTGCTGCTAGCCTTCCCAGGAGTGGCCCTGGGTCTAATTGGACTGTGTCCTGCCAGGGAAGGGCTAAAAGCAAAGGCATTGCCCTGTAGAGAATAGAACCAGGTAGAAGGCGAAGGACTCCCAGAATTATAACTTAAAGCAACGTGTTATAATTACTAATTACTGGGAAATTGCAGCACTTTTGAAAAAACAGGAAAGCGATTTACTCAATTAAGATGCCATCTTCATACAAGTGAGTCAGAGCTAGAGTTTCAAAGAGTAAACTCAAAATATTAGTGACAGGAATATTAAACGTGTAAAAAAACCTTTCCATTTACAGTTACCTTAAGTTCAGATGCTAACTTACTTGTTTTTGAATATGACTACCCACAAAACAAACAGGGAAAGAAATGCAAGAAGCAATGTAATAGAATGCTAAAACTATTCAATTGTCTAAATCTGTTTAGATTTCTTGAAATCCATAATATAAATAATAATCTCTAAACATCATATTTTATGTTGTCTATGTGCCTCCAACTTAAACTTCTTTGACATTTGATGAAGTAGTGGTGTCATGTTAAATGCAACAAATGCCCAAGGTAGCCAATAACCCACACTTTACAGAACCAAAATAATGCATTTTTCTTCCACTTTTAGGAAAACAAATATATTTGCCCTGCCTTTGATTACTCACAGGCTCACTTCTGCTTATAGGCTTAAATTGTTCATTTGATCTTGTCAACTTCTCTAACTATTCCTTGGAAACACTCTCTTTTGTGCTTTTGTTTTTCAATGCTTACTTATCGAATCTCTCTATTCTTCAATATGTCTGTGATTTGATCCTCCCTTTAGCATGTTCAAGGAATAAATATCTTTACCTGAAAGAGAAGAGGATTTGTTTTCAACAATCACATCATTCACATTTGTCGACATGGCTGCTTCTCGTGTTAATGAAGTTGTGAAGCGGTATCTTGATTCACAGAAGGTGTGCTGTGGAGAGTGATTTAAACACATCTCCTGGCTTCCTACCACAAATTAAAGGTGGTGGCATCATGTCCATTGAAGGTTGATGTACACTCACCCACAGAAAGGCGGAGGGCAAGGGAAGTACCGGCAGTGATGTTGCCTGTTCTTTCCAGTGCAAAGCTGGGGGTTGAGGTGGGAGAAGCCTGAGAGTCTAAAGAGATAAGACAAAGATAAGTCAGTTCATCTGCGTTTCTGGTTTGTAGGGATTTACAAAATGTACCTTGCAAATGATTTTGACTTTCTGTACAATTTCTTATTTGGGAACAAGATACAACAGGATAGGGAAAGATTTCAGAAAGCATTAGAACGTGTGTTGTCAGACAGACCCGGGTTTAAGTCCTGCCTCTGCCAATCACTAGCTTTGACTCTGGGAAAAGCACTTGTGTTTTTGGCACTCTGTTTGCCCACGTGTCAGAATGCTCACCCATCAACCATGTCCCACTCCTAATTTTGTTCAACTATTTTCAAGCTATGTTCTTTAGGAGTGGCTGAGTCTCTCCTTTGCCCCAAAGATCAATCAGACTTGGTCTAAAGAGATCGTGGTAATTGGATGCCTCCTGCTGGAGATTGTTCTGAAGATGAACACATTACTCATTTCTGACCAATAAGACATGAAGAAGGTCAGCCTGGGAGAATTAGGAGGACATTTTCCTTGCTCTTGAACAGATCCATAGGCAGAAATAGCCCCTCCTGCCAGTGTTCATGACTGTAGGAGGATGTGAGTTTTTTAGAACTGTGGCAGCCATCTTGTGGGCAGAAGGGTCAAGCAAGAATAACCAAAGTCCACATGCTAAGGATGGCAGAAGGAAGTGGTGCCAATATGATGGACCCTGGGGACGTCCTTGAGTTAGTGCCTTAACAGAGCTTGAGACTTTTTACTATGGGTCATAATCAGTTCTTGTTACTGTATAACTCAGTTGGATTAGGTTTCCTGTGGGGCCTGAAACCAAAAGCCTCTTAACAGATATACCAATTCTTTAAAATGGGAATTTGAATACCTATCCAGAGGATTTTGAGAAAAAAATATGAGATGTATGTGTAAGCATTTTGCACAGTACTTGCCGTTTTACATGTGCTGGTGAATGTTACTATTGTAATCACCAACAGCATTATTATTATTTTTATCTCCTAATGTTTCAAAGTAAGAAAGTTCAAACTAGAGAGGTTAAGTGACTTGCCCAAGGGCACACAGTGAACTAGTAGTAAGGCAGGGAACACACTCAAATTTCTAGACTCCCACAAGACAATATGCTTTCCATCTCATTGGGAGACCTCCTGTGTTAGACAAGTATCACTGTTGAGATCCCATCACCTCCACAGGCCCTAAATTTTATACAGTTTCTTTTCCATTTTCTAAAATAATGGAACACAAGACAGTACTTTGATTTAATTGCTTCCTCCTTATGAGAAACTTGTTTTACTTTTCAAATACTTACATTCATCTTCCTGTTTTCCCCTGAGGAAGCAGTAAAGCAAAACAAATCCAAAAAATTCCATTTTAAGACATGGAAAATTGAAAGCAAGAAAGAGTAAAGGCTATATATTTTGTTTTTACATATCATAAATACTATGCCTTCCTGGCTATCAACTCATTTCTTTTTTCATTTCATTGTATTTTCTTACAATGAGAAGAAAGCCAGGAAGTATGGAGCTTCATCCCAAGGGTAGAGCTTGGACTGTGGTAAGGGGTAAGTCAAAGAACGTTAGAGAAGAAACTACCCATGTTGTCACCCATTTGCTCCAATTTCCTAACTTTTCCACAAATGGAAGCAGCAGATAATTTTATTGTTCCTAGCGATGACATAGATGTCTGGAAAAATTTATTTCACATGATTTCTGTTTGTAATAGACTGAGCCACTTTGATTTTTATATTTTGTCCTGACCTTATGATTTCTGGCCAAAACTGGTTGTTAAATTTCACAGCACTTCCTAGCGGATTTGTGCTCTACAAAGAAATGAAGCTTTCTTTGTCAACTTAACTCTGTGTCATTGCACAATGGAAATCATGAAATGTGGTATTAGTCTTTTGTACAGTCATCTCTCAAAGAAGTAATGTTCTGCCATTAAAATTTTAAAAATTGCTTTAGAGACTTAGGGCATTGGAATTGCCTAAGAATTAGACAGACTGGAAAAATACTGTTTCTCTAAGTTTACCAAGAACTTATTCAGTTAAATAAGTTCATGTGTCCTCACCACAGTTCCCTACAATTTCAGATTCAGGGTGATGAAACCAACACAGAAATTGACTTACCAGTGCCCCATGTCAAGTAAACCATGGAAAGAATAAAATCCTCCTATAGAGCTGGTCACATCCTTTAATATTTGCAGCGATTTGAATGATTGATTCCTCCAAATCATTTCATCTCAGATACATAGTCTAAGGTAATATTGGCAAGGCCATTTCCCTGACCGGTGGGTGGTATAGGCGTGGATATGTGATGCAATTAAAGTAAATGAGGCAGAAGAAGTCCAGTGGGGGTGAGGAGAGGGAGTTCCGGATGAATGAAACATTATAGAGATTGTATTTCAGGCTGAGTTCTCTGAATAAGAGCCTGAGAGGTGGACTCTTATGAAAGGTATTTATTGAGAGTGCATTCTCTGGAGAACAGGAGTGAGGGAAACAGAATAGGGCGTAGAAAAAAAGCTAAGCAAGAATGTGTTCTCAGCTGGTGAATGGCTTCAGCCTGGTTCTATGGGAAAACTTGGAGCAAATATTTCACCATGGAGTTGTATCCATCTTAAGGCAAAAAACTGATTTTTTTTTCTCCCATGTCATGTCACCTCCCCTTAAATCCATTCTTCCATCTGCAACAGAGGATTAATTTAATAGCTATATCTGGCCCATTTAAAACCTTCAGTGGTTTCCCACTAACTACAGGATAACACCCAAGCTCTCTGGCTTGACAGTCACAGCCATCTGTGACCTGGCCCCTGTCTACCTCTCCAAGTTCATCTCCCTTCACCCTTTGCCTCTGAGGGGAGGTGCCCAGAGTCAGGTAGACACAGTGAAAAGACATTTTATCACCCAGGTTTGAACTGATGAGAGACTGAATCAGGACCTGGCATGAAGAGTAAAGAGAGAAAGGGATTTGAGAAATAGTTAAGAAAAACATGGTGATTGATTAAAGTGGAATTAAGTAAAAAAGAGGAATCGAGTAATATCCCAAATTTCCTAACCTGGTGACTGCTGTAGACACTGATGAGCCAATGGCCAATAACAGAAGGAAGCGACAAGCAAAGCTGGTAAATTCAATTTGGGACATCCTGAGTTTATGGTATCTGTGGGGCACTTAAGAATAAAAACACAGGAAACATTTCGCTATAGAAGTCTGAAGATCCGTGAGGATAAACTTGGGCTAAGTATGCATATGCAGTTGTCATCAGGATATTTACTGTAGGAGTTTCCCAGGAGAAGTTGTACGACTGTGGTAGAAAAATAACGAGCCTCCCTTCCCCCAAAGATGTTCGTGTCGTAATCCCTGGAACTTGTGAATATGTTACCTTACATGACAAAAGAGATTTTGCAGAGATGATTAGGTTAAGGATCTTGAGATGGGGAGATTATTCTGGCTTATCCAGGTGATCCCAGTGTAGTCACAAAGGTCCTTATAAGAGGAAGTTCAGAAGGCCACTGTCAGTGAAGGTGATGTGATAACAGAGGTCAGAGAGAGAGAAAAATTGGAAAATGCTACACTTCTGGCTTTGATGATGGAGTAAGGGGAAACCAGCCAAGGGAGGCAGGTGGTCACTAGAAACTGAACAAGGCAAGGAAACAAATTGTCCCTTCAGATGCTCCAGATGGAATCAACCCTGCCAACACCTTGATTTGAGTCCAGTGGGACTGATGTTGGACCTCTAGAACTTTAAGACAATAAATTTGTTTTGATTTAAGCCACTACATTTGTGGTAATTTATTACAGCAGCAATAGGAGACTAAGAAGTGACCTTGAGTTAGAAGTCACTTGACATCTACAGACTCCAGATAATTCTATCCTTCCAAAAATGTGTACCGAATAGCTACTCTGTGCCAATGCGTATCCTTTAGAAATCAACAGACTAGTGGAAGAAAAAAAAAAAGAAATAATTGTAAAAACAGTGTAACAGTGTGAGAGGGGCTGAATAAATAGAACTTTGTAAGGGAACCCTGGGGTCAGCAAAGGTGGAGGGGTCAATTCTCTTAAGGATAAGGGATAGAGAAGGATAGGATAGCAAGGTGGTGAGGCTTAGCTGAGTCCCAAGGTTACCTGCAAAAATTACTAGATGATCTCTGAGACTCCTCGAAAAGGCAAAATTCTGAGATCACTGAACTCTTTTTGAATGGAGTCACTAATTTCAAGGCACCTTGGCAAATAGGCAGCCATTATGGATTGAAGTGATTTCCTCAGTTACTCATTCTGAACTTCTCTGATTAGCGTGATTCATACTTCTCTCCTCCCAATGATCCCTTTGGATGGCAACGTGTGATATAGCCTGTCATTCTTAACAACCCAAATAATTAGAATTGATTATACTTCCATCTTTAGTTGTTTTTTTTAATTAATATATTAGTTTCTTACAAAAAACTAGATGGCTCAAAATAGTAGCAATTCATTGTCTCACAATTCTGGAGTCCAGAAATCCAAAATCAAGGTGTTGGCAGGGCTGTCTTCCCTCTGAAGACTGGAAGGAAGAATCCTTCCTTGCCTCCTCTAGCTTCTGATGCTTACTGTCAGTCTTTGCTATTCCTTCGCTTGTAGACGCACCATTTCAGTCACATGGCCAACTTCTCTCTGTGTGTCTTTACATCGTCATCCCTCTGTGTGTCTGTCTCTGTGTCCAATTTCCCCTTTTTATAAGGACACCAGTCACATTGGATTAGAGCCCACTCTAATGACCACGTTTTAACTTGAATTGCCTCTATAAAAATCCTCTCTCCAAATAAGGTCACATTCTCACATACTAGGGATTAGAATTCCAACACATTTTGGGGAGAGGGACCTAATTCAACCTATCACAATTGATGGGCCTCAATTCATTTATACTGACAAATGGATTCGAAAGAACTGGAATATTACAAAGTTACTTTGCCTTTTCTTATGCAGAGGAGAAAACTTAGGGTAGAAATTTGGCAAGAAATAGGATAAGAACAAGAAGACAAAGTTTACAAAACAATATGCAAGCAGGGACAACACAAATTTACTCTGTTTTTAAACCTATATTAAATTTTCCGTTTAAATATTTTTTTTAATTTTCATACTCTTTTAGAGAATAGTTTGTGATATTACCTGAGATTTTTGTAAATACAAATTATTTCATAAAGTAATCTGAATCTGAAATCAGACTAAAAGGAATAACTAATGGATGCAGAATTGTTTTTACATAAGGAGGTAAAAGTTGATTATGAGGTTGGGAGGTTGGAGGAGGAAAAGGAAGAGACTATCAGTAGCATCAGCATGTCTTGTTGCTCTTCTTCACCTAGACTCTCTCACATGAAAGGGGAAGAAGGGATCAAGAATTCAGAAGAGGAGGAAGCTAAACTTCTGGGGAATGTATTCTTTTCAGGAGGAAGTTATTAAATAGACTGTTAATATGACACCATGCAGTAAATTGCCCAGCATTACAGCAGCAAGGAGCTCCAAGGGCCTGCCAAACTGGGCTACTGGTGAAGCCCTGGACTGCCCTAAAGGACCAGAGCATGGCCAGGAAGGGAGCAGTGACTCTGAGTATGTACAGAAAATAGAACAAGTTACAGGCACATGTCAGTCAAGTGTGCTTTAGAGAGGTGTTAAAACAAGATAAAAATAGCTAATAATTAGTGAAAAGACACAAGTTTTAATTTTCTTCCTCCAATATACTTTCCAGAAATAGGCATTTTCATTATTCAATGTGTACGCCTTCATTTTGTTTTAAAATAGTGAAGGGAAATACAGAAACATGGAGTCAACTTGGAAAACTATCAGACTATTTAAAAGATAAGGTTATCACCAAGGCACCTTCTCTCTTCTTTTGACAGAATTATCAGTAAAGTAACTCATGGTTTCTTGAATGTTTGTGAGTTTCCTGTGGCTGCTAGCATCCCTTGGCTTGTGGCCACATCACTCCAATATCTGCCTTCATTTTCACATTCCCTCCTCCTCCTCTGTCTATGTCTAATCCCCTTCTGCCTCCCTCTTATAAGGATACACATGATTGCATTTAAGACCTGATGTCCTTGGGGGACACAATTCAGGCTATTACAAATACAGAGTTTACAAAACTAAAAATATTATACAGTGGTAGTAAATATGCAAGGTAGTATTGAGTAGTGTGAAATCAGGTCAGCTCTAGAGTCTTCGAAACTTGGGTTCAAGTGCCTGCTCTGCATCTATTACCTGTGTGACTTTGAGCAGCAGATTCACCATTTCTGTACCTCATTGCTATCTGTAAAATGGGGCCAACATTTTACCACCTCCAGAAAAGGCATGTGAGGAGGTATAAATGAGATAATTCACTTAAAACATTAGCATGTGATTTGCACATAGCAAGCTTTCAATGTTATCTATTGATAAGATTCGTTAGAACAGTGTGAACTTTCCAATATTACCATCAATTATACTCTTTTACATTTAAAATTACTTCCTCTTGAGTCACAGGAAAAAGTAGAGACCAGTCGAGTACTTTTACTCTAAGGACAAGACATCAAAATAACCTTTATAAAATAATGGAATCAATACACCAGGAGCAAGAGGTGCCATGGGCAGAAAGACTGAATACAAGCCTCACAGCAATGCAAGACCAGAATCAACTTCCAAGAAAAATCACAAAAGCGAATAGCAAAATGCTTTTCAACTGGTATATGTTAATTGCATAAAGGATGACTAAAGGAGAAGCCATCATTTTCAATTAAACAGAATAACCTGGATATGATTGTTAGTCTAAACAGCCCTTCTTAGTGCCCACAGTCATTATGTTTTTAAAAAATGGTAAGAAATACTATCTCGGAGGAGAAAGATCCTGTAGAATTCTCTTGCTTCTTTAAGGGAACAATTTGTGAAGCTACTTGGGATGGAGAATGTTCTTGTCAGCAGGCAGAAGTGGCGGAAATGATTTCCTGCCCATTCCTTTATTTTTAATTTAGAGTTGAAGAAAAATTTGAGAGAAAGACAGGAGTTCAAATCCAATTCACATCAACTGCAAATTTGATTTTGGAAAGGACAGTGTGAGTGAAGCTTAGGTGAACAAAGGAAAGACAATTTTAGGAGAATTCTCCAGCACTACAAAATAGGTACTCAGAGTGACTGAATCAGCTAAATCTCTTTCCTTATCACTTTTACATGCAGAATGGTTGCGTTCAAAAGGAAGTCCAGCTTTTTCCCCTGAAATTATGTGTGAAGGGCAATGTTTCACTGGAGAACAGGACTTATACATGAAGCTTTATTTCCCCCTTGCTGTTATAGGAAAAAATACTTCAGCAATCCTATTGCTTTTTCAGTCTTCTCTTTAGCAGTTCTCATCAGTTCCCTTATTATTTCCAGTCTACCACGATCGCTTCTCTGAAGTTCTAATGGATTTTTCCTGTTGCTTCCCTGTAATTGAAATATTGAAAAGCCTGTTGTTGTAACCATCAGCAAACCTTTTTATTAAAGTCAACATTATTATTCATCCTAACAGGGGAGGCCAGGTTGTGAGAAACCTTGGAATAACTTTCCATGTTGGGAGAGTCTGATTTCGTAGGTTTGGCACAAGACTCAGGAATCTGGACTTCTTTAAATCTCCCCGGTAGCATCATTTATAAGATATTTTCTGGTCATTAAGTAAATCAAGGTACAGGTTAGTATAAGAACCATCTCTCCAGAAGAGTGACATGTGCTACTCTTTAGGTGGACGCTATAATTTTGCTCCTTATGACTTCCAGTTCCCTGGGCATGGTAATATTTATACCTTGTGTGTATGTGTGTGTGTGTGTGTGTGTGTGTGCTCACACACATCTATGTGTTTTAGGGTGTATGTAATAATGCCTATTTACTTCCAAACATTTGGAGAATCTTGAGTTAGACTATGAGTGGAAATGAGAAAGCAAAAAGTAAGCCCCTTAATCATTCAAGACTTTAAAATTAATTGAGAATTGATTATAATTGCAGTGACAAAGATAGATAATTAAAGATACAATAAAAATAACAAAGGAGTGATTAATCTAGAATATCATAACTACCCATGTTCTTAATCTTTTTCACTTCCTTCTAATTATGACATTTTATGAATTGCATGTATCTTTCAAGCTCTTTTAAATCATTTTTTAGAGCAAAGTTGCCAGTAACTAACAACAATGATAACAAGACTAACAATATGAGCAACAGCTGACATTCATTTAACATCTATTAAGTTCCAGGCACTATGACAAGCACATTATGTCTAATTTATCTAAATTCACAACTACCTCATCAGAGGAATATTATTACTCTTTCTGTTTCACTGATGAGGAAACTGAGGTACCAAAAAGTTGTCACACAACTGAAAGTAGTTGGGCTAGGATGATCCCATGAAATCTGATTCCAAACCTTAATGCCTCTGTTAAATAAACAAAACTATTCATATTTAAAGAAATGACATTTTAAAGCACAAATTTATTTGCAGCTTTGCAAAGTTTTGCCTCAGGACGTAATGCCCTGAGACCACATTTTCATTACTTAATTCACTACTTGTCCCATGTCTGCCTCCCGAAGGAAAGTAAGTTGGTTTACAAGAGCAGACACACGCTGGAGTGACTAAGAACCGGAATCTTTAATGACAGAAGGGAGCAGGAGTGGTCCCAGCAGAAGACCTAGTTGAAATGAAGCCACCGTGTTTCAAAACAAAATCTTGACAACTGAGGCACGAAAGAGAGCAGCATGAGTTTGTAGACTAACTTTCTTTTCTGAGTGTAGTGGGAAGAGTTCTTGAGATATTAATCTGGGAGATTTTTCTTTTTTCCTGCTCTTTCGAATCTTTTCCTTGTTGGTCTGAGACACTCTCCCATGGCTTTGAGGGGAATTAGCTTGTCGCAGCATAAATGTAAAGAGAAAATCAAAATTATTTTCAATGATCATTTTAATTCCACATTGGACTTCTGAGAATCAAAGGGAAGTCTTGCAGAAGTTTTGCCATGGAAATGATTAAAAAGAGAAGAGAATTGTGCCCTACCTCTGGGAGATCCCACAAGGGCCTTTGTCATGAAGATGAGTATCATGAACTGGGAGGAGATCATGAGTCTAAGGGAGAAGGTACTGTCCTGATGGAGCCTGGTGGAAGCCGGATGATTCCCTCTGCTCTTATACAAAGGAGTCAGGTCCACTTTCTTCAAAACCCTTTCGGGGGACCCGGCCCCATGGCTGAGTGGTTAAGTTTGCACACTCCACTTCGGCGGCTTCACCGGTTCAGATCCTGGGCGAGGACATGGCACAGTTCGTCAGTCCACGTTGAGGCAGCGTCCCACATGCCACAACTAGAAGAACCTACAACTAAAATATACAACTATGTACTGGGGGATTTTGAGGAGAAAAAGCAGAAAGAAAAAAAAAGAAAGAAAGAAGATTGGCAACAGTTGTTAGCTCAGGTGCCAATCTTTGGAAAAAAAAAACAAACAAAAAAACCCCCTTTTGGGGAAGGCCTTCCATCCACAGCTGCCTACATGTCTCCTGTGGCCCATCCTGCAGAAGAACCCCTGCCTGTGCTGCTTGCCCCATGAGAACAGCAGCCTTGTCAACAGCCCAGGACACAAGGTGGGGTCCTCCATCCTTAGAAGGGGTGGGAGTGGTGTGGGATAACAGTCTTAGCATAAGAACTAAGAGAAACCAACCCTGTGTTATCACTGACATAGGGGGAATTTAGTGCTTCCATACACACACACATACACACAGTGATAGTTTTTAAAGAAAGAGATTGAATATTGCTGTAAAAAATATATACTTTTATATTTGCACTTTCACTTACAAAATCACCTTCACATGGGGTATGAATAGTGTAATAGGAATTTCAAAAAAGGGTGCAGAAGCACGTTTCAATAAATAATTTCTTATTTTCTATTTTGAACTGTAGTCCACTAGAGGCCTTTGTATAATCAGTTAAATCAGTGCAGTCCAGATACGTTTCTTTCAGGCTACAGAACTGAATCAGAAATTATTATTTAGGCAGCAGTTGCACATCAGAATCTCCTGGAGGGCTTGTAAAAACACGGATGGCCAGGCCTCACCTCCAAATTCAGTAGGTCTGGGTGGGGCCTGAGAATTTACATTTCTAAGAAGTTCCCAGGTAATGCCACTGCTGCTGGTCCAGGACCACACTTTAAGAAGCCTGACTTGGGGGATTTAGAAACTTGAATATTTAGCATATCCTTTAAGGTTTGTCTCAAATACCAATGGCCTCCCTTTGAGTGGGCATTTTACAAGGGCTGGGATTAAGCAATACAAGAAGTACTTCCTCTGGGTCAGGCAATGGCCCAGGTTATGCACTTAATCCTCACAACAGTCCTATCAAGTAGGTACTATTATTAGCCTCATTTTGCAGATTAGGAAACAGAGGCACAGAGAGGTTATATGACTTGCCCAAGGTCACACAGGTGGTAAGTGGCAGAACCAGGATTTGAACCCAGGTCATCTGTTTGTCCTTGTAAGGGCTATGATATATTGCAGATCACTGAAGTGTATGAACAGTGCTGGAACTACAAATATTTCATCTGAGTACTTTAGATGTGTACTGTATGTAGATGGTAAATTGGCCTTCTGCTAGGATAAACTACTACAGCATTTAGGATGGGGATTAAGGGATGGGTACGCAACCTCTGCAAGGAGATGGGACCCCGAAGACTTGCAGGCAGGATCAAACTTTCTAAATTCCAGGATTCTACACCACTCCCTCTTGGGACTTGAAATCTCCAAGTCTTCTCTTCCACTTGAACCATGATCCCATCCCTCCCTCATCCTAAATGGCCTTCCTCATCTGACTTCCCCAGGACCTCAATCCTCTCCCACCCTGTACCTGTCCCTCCTGTTGGCCCACAGACCTGTTCCTTCCCTGTTCCCTGCTCTGCTCCTGAGTTAGCTGCCTCTACCTAAGTTTTGCCCGTGGAAGGCACTGGCAGGAGAGGGAGGAAGGGAGGCACTAGGATACTCACCCTAATCTCTCTGACCTACCTGCTCCATGGCTCCTGCTCCTGTCAGACAAGTCCAGCTTCTGCTGAGTGGCCCCGGCACCCCCGCATCCTCCCTTAGCTCTCCTAGCCTGGAGCTGCCAATGTCTTCTTGCCACTTCTAATCTTCAGATTAGACAATTCCCTCTGGCTTCTTAGCTCTTCTACCACCCATGCAATCAATTCCAGTATATTAATTTCCTCTATTTTAACTTCAGGAGTTTTTGTTTTCCCCATCGCACCATGACTGATACATCCTCATTTTATCCGCCCCAGCACCCTCAACCTCTTTTTTCCCCTTAAACACAGGTGAGTTCCTGCCCCAGGACATTGTTCTCTCTATGAAATATTCTTCTCCCAAATGGTCTCCTGGCTCACTCTCACATGCCGTTCCAGTCTTGGTACAAATGTCACCTCCTTGGAGAGCTTACCTGATCATCTTGTCTGAAGTAAACTCTCTGGTCTTCCTTCATCACATTTTTCTGTTTAATTTTCTCATAATACTCATCCCAAGCTAAAATCATCTTGCTTATTTATGTGTTTACTTATTTATTGCCCATCATCCCACAGTAGGATGTAAGCTCCATGAGAGTGGGTATCTTGGGTGTCTTGTTCACTACCGTGCTTTCATGGAATGGGTTAGAATGAGGTCTGACACTCAAGTATGTGATGATGGCAGACTGACTATCTGATGAACAAAGTGATTGAATGAATTAATGTAGCTTCAGAGTGATGACTCTAGGATGGCAAATAGGTAATTCCTTGATTGCCAACTCCTGTCAATTAGTACTGTCTACAGAGACTATAAAACATCCTGGCCTCAAGGGTTTTGAGGGTAAAACTTAACAATGATATAATTGAACCTTCAAAGAATTTTAATTTGGCGCCTGAAGCAGGCTGGATTCTAACAAGTCTGTTACCACAGTAGACACACTGGTCTGCAATGGCCAGAAAATGTATCTCTAGATAGCTGAATGACTTAGTGACCTGAATCATTTAGCACTGTCCATCTAAATGCTGGAGAATGTCTGCCTACCTCAAAATAATGGTTCTGGTTTTTCATATGGGATGTTGTGCTGCTCTTTCTGACAGTAATTGGTGATCAAAGTTCAACTGCTTCTTAAAGCAACTCATGAAACATAAGGAAGGTTATGCAGCTTTCTTTTTGCTGCTGAAGCAGAGAATGTACATGTTGTTTGTTCAAAAGTGATACATGTTTATGTCAGAAAAGTTAGAAAATGCATAAATCTCAGAAGAAGAAAATCATCCAGAGGAAATCTCTCTTAATGATTTAGCACAAAACCTTCCAAGATCCTTTCATACGCACATATGCATTATTTTCACAAAAACTGGTTCTTTTACGCATACTGGTTTATAACTTTTTTCCACTGAAATATATTGTGTACATTTCCCCATGTTGCCAAATATTCTTCTAGCATACTGTCTTAAGAACTGTACCATTTTTCATCATTATATTATACATTATAATGGACAATTATTTTCCTATTGGTGGATTTACAGGCATTTTTATTTTTTTAACATAATATATAGATCTTTAAATGACATGCTTTTAGCTATATATTTGCACCACTACATATTTATTTCTTTGGAATATATTACTTCTGGGGCAATGGCTCTGTCTTCTCCTTTGTTAATAATTTTTGCAATTTCCATTGAGCTGTGCACCCATGTTAAAATAATACAGATTTTTAAAAAATATTAGTTTTAGTGTTCTATGCCCTTCCTTTAAAAATGTTCTTCTTCATTGATGAGCTTGATTTCACTTTATTTCTGGATCATTAGATGTATGTCTTCAAGTTATTGAAGAATGGTGAATAAATGGGTGATACACTGTGTGAGTCCTTCCAAACATCATGTGAATTTTAATTGCCTCTATACATGATATTCCATTTGGTCTGGGACAACGTGTTTGGTCACATCCCCCATCCCTACCCCAGAAATATGTAAATATTGCCCTAGAATTTTCTTGCATATGGTTCTGCAGAAGAAAAGTCTTGGCCCAACCTTTATTTTGGCTACTTATAGGTTATAGATAGAGATCTAGATAGAGAAGTAGATATAACCTAGATATAGATATAGACATAGATATAAAGATATATTTTTTGTCTAGAGGTTTTGCAGACCATTTTTTTAATCCTTGTAAAGAAAAATATTGTCACGTGTATTTAGACGTAGATTCCTTTTCATCCATTTTGCCTAGAGGATGGATATCTGTTAAAAATGCATATGTAGAGTTTTTAGCTTTGGGAAAGTTTCTTATCAATGTGCCATAGTTTTTGCTCTTCTTTATGAATAATAATTTTCTTTTTCGTATATTTTCCTTCTCTCTGTTTTGTATCTATCCTCTTCCCTTCCTTTGCATTTCAGGATAGTACCTCAACCCTCTATTTCAGTTTTTCACAACATCATCTCTGCTCTTTATTCCCTACCATGTGGTTTTCAATTTTTTTAATTCTTTTTTTAGTTTCTTGGTAATCTTTCACTATCTTATTCTTCTCTTGTTTCATCTTGAACTGTGCCCTTTTAATTTTGGTCTCTTTTCTCCTTACACTTTTCTATTTCTGTTTCAAAGGTGTCATATCTACTTTTATTTCATAAAGGTGCCAAAATCCTAAAATTTTCTTCTCAGATTATTAGTTTGTGATTTTCCACTGATGTGCTTTTCTTCTAAGTCTTCAGGATACTGTTTCTGTTCGTTTTTCTCCCCCATTGGACTAAGAATATGGATTTTTCTTGCTTTGTACCCTTTTGACTTTTATATTGGTCAAATTCCATTCTCAGATTTGTACATAGAGGCCAAGATTTAAACAAGTTCCAGTCCAACTACCAATTTTTGGCAGATAATCACTTTTTTTCAAATTTTTCATATTCTCTTTCTTTTCCCACTATTGACACAAATAACTAATAACCGATCTATAAATAAGAGAGATAAGCTCAGGATTTGCTTGAACCAAGCTGAGGACTAGTCTGGGAAGGTAGTCTCCACAAAGAAAGAAAGCACTCAGGGAAGCATGATTTTCAGTATAGTTTTATGCCTTTTTAGAACAAAGAACATACGTCCAACACGCCCAGGATACATGTTCATCAAAGTTGCAAAGAGATACTTAGGTACAGATTAGCAGGTCAACATGATCCTGATGTCCAGGAAAGGAAGCTTATCTTCTAGAGTGCTGACACTGGTGGCATAGGAAAGGAAGTGTATATGCTTATCTTTGAAGAGTGCATTCTTTTACTTTGAGATAATGTCTAATGCATTCTTTACTCTAATGGTTAAAGCGGATGTACAATGTATGTTTAACAGGTCATAAGTCAAGCTTCTTTAGTTCAGGCCAAATCAGGTTTAAATCAGAATAGCTGACCCATATACCTCAATATGTGGAAATTTCTTGTCAGACACAAATGATTATTTGATAGTCTGAACAACCAAAATAGATGAAACACTATGTAGAGTTACTGAGTGTTCTTCCCATCTTTGTCCTAATGGATGCTCTTTGAAACCTAGAAACTATGCTGAATTTGGAGTTGCTGCATTTAAATAGACCCAGAATAAAGCAGGAGTGGAGGCAGGACACACTTCTCTCTCTGCCTTTTAAAAAGCGGAGACTTTTTGGAAGAGGAACCAACTCCACCAGAGTCATCTGCTTAAAACAGTCCAGAGTGGCCTAAGTCAAAGGGCACACAGTGGGAGAGGTTAAAAAGTTCTCACCCCTTTCCCCCAGGTAGCAAAGTCTGTACAGACTTTTCCCAACCAAAATCCATCTGCCTTACCATTACAGGTGACTTGACCATTTCTATTTTTAGGGTGTGCATTCAACAATATTCAGTAGGTATTCATCAAGTCTCTGCAACATGCCAGCACTGTGCTGTTTGCTGGTTTTACAGCGGTGATTAGATGAAAATTGGTCCTTGCCTTCCTACAGCTTTGACTCTCACATTTGTTCATCAGTCTTAATTTTTGTTACTAGGGTTTTTTTTTTTTCTTTTTCTGTGTTTCCTTTGGCTTTTTTTTTTTTTTAAAGATTTTATTTTTTCCTTTTTCTCCCCAAAGCCCCCCCCGGCACATAGTTGTATATTCTTCGATGTGGGTTCCTCCAGTTGTGGCATGTGGGACGCTGCCCCAGCGTGGCCCGATGAGCAGTGCCATGTCCGCACCCAGGATTCGAACCAACGAAACACTGGGCCGCCTGCAGCGGAGTGCGCAAACCCAACCACCTGGCCACGGGGCCAGCCCCTCCTTTGGCTTTTTAATGGAAAATTGTGAGATGCCACGGGTAGAAGGGGGAAGGGGGTGGGAAATGTTGTTACTCGAAGAATAATTTGAACATGAAATCGCTTTTTATATAGTCCACATTGTCTTAAACCCCTTTGCCATTTCACATGTGGATTCCAGCATAACAATTTACAGAGATAATTACATACAAGGCAGTGGATGTTCACCAAAAGCCCCTGTATTGGTTTTCTATTGTTGCTATAGAAAATTACCACAAAGTGGCTTAAGACAACACAGATTTCTTTTCTTACAGTTCTGGAGGTCAGAGGCCAAAATCAGCTTCACTGGGATAAAATCAAGACGTTGGCAGAAATTCATTCCTTCTGGAGGCTCTAGGGAAAAATCCATTCTTGTGCCTTTTCCAGCTTCTAGAGGCCACCAGAATTTCTTGCCTCATGAGTCTTTCCTTCATCTCTAAAGCAAGTCAATCCTACCTCTCCTTCCATTGTCACTTCTCATTTTCTGACTCTGATCTTCTTGCCTGCATTTTATAACAACCCTAGTGATTAGGCCCAAATGGATAATCCAAGATAATCTCCTCACGTTGAGAACCTTAACTTAATTCCACCTGCAGAATCCATTTTGCCATGTAAAGGAATATACTCATGGTTTCGAACATGGATGTCTCAGGGACCCATTTTTCTGTCTACCTCAATCACTTTGTCCTACTTTTCTAGGTAAAATCATGCATAGAATATCATGAAATATGCCCTTTGTCAACATCTCAATGTTGTTGGTACAACTCTATTAGCTATCCATCGCTGTATAACAAATTACCCCCAAATTTAGCAGCTTATGACAAATGTTTACCATCTCATAGTTTCTACGGATCGGACAACTGGGCATGGATTAGCAATGTGCCTCTGCCTCAAGGTCTTTCATAAAAGTAAAACCATCAGGGCTATAATCTCATCTGCAGGTTTGACTAAGATGGAGTCCGCTTCCAAGCTCGCCTATATGTTGCTGGCAGGCTTTGGTCCCTTGCTTTTGGTCTCAGGGATGCCTCACAGGGATACCTCACAGCATGACAGCTGGATTCTCCCAGATAAGCAATCCAAGAGAGAGCAAGAGAGAACATGCCCAAGATGGAAGCCACAGCCTTTTTCTAACCTAATCTTACAAGTGACATCACATCATTTTGCCATATTCTGTTCATTAGAAGTGAGTAGATACATCCACCCCACATTCAAGAGGGGCCGATAATATGTGAATACCAGGAAGTAGGAATCACTGAGGGACATCTTAGAGGCTGTCTACCACAGATACCCTTATACGTTGAACTGCACGGACTTTCAATGCCAAAATTACACAAATCTCCCTCTTCCTCTGTTTCCACTCTAACATTTCCTAATTTCAGATATTAAATAGTAATTCTAGAATATTTTAAAATTTCAAATAGAGGAATTTTTTTAACATTCTGTGCAATTATTTAATTGATTAGTGAAGAATAGGAAAAAACGTAATCATTATGAATTTTCAAACAGTTTTATTGTAACAGTGTTTTTTTAATTTGACAATAAAGACTGGAGAGGAAAATACAAGAATTAAAATTATTACCCCAAATCGAAATACTCTAGTACATATGTTCAGATAGTAGGTAAATAAAAGCCAAATTGGAGGGAAAGTCCTTAGCTACCTAAAAATCCTGTGTTAAAAAGACCCTTGCATTTCCATCCCACAGTTGAATGAACTACTTGATTATTCTAAACAATGGGTGACACATAATGCATATTTCTCCTATCTCTTATTATTTTTCTCTCTCTTGTTTTGAATAATGTAATACAACATAGGGATAAATTTTATCATTACAGTAATGATCTTAATTTCAGCACACAATCTTGCTAATGGATTAATGAGAGTTCTGATCTGAAGAATTCCTGTGCCCATCCAACAAAGAAAATCTGTCAGTAATAATTAATGTTGTTTATTCAATGTTGTTTCTACCAAGTTGGTTCCTCATCTTATAAAATACAATCCTAGCATTTAAAGTCAGCACAGTATGTCTGTCATTTTTTTTCATTATTAAAGAAGTGATTAAAAGGTGCAATAAGAAAGAAACAGCTGTTGGGAGTTTGAAGCTAGAACACATAAAATGACAAGCATGCTCACCTGGTTGAACTCAGGGGAGGAAATCCGGGGAGGTTAAATGGAATAAAGGCAACATAGTGATCGTAACCTTTCACAATCTAAATGTGAGGAAAATAAGTCTTATACTTGGAGGTTTTGGTTACAGGTATGAGGAGAGGAACGACATGCTTTAAATTTAAGAAAAAAACTGCTTTTAAATAGAGGCGTTTAAAATTGGTGAGAGAGGGTGCATGGGGAAAGGGTCACGATCTATGTTTCATGTTGAAGAACTCTTGCCAGTTTTTTTTTCTACCTGAAAGACTGTCTGTTTTTATATTCTGCCTGTTATTTGTGTATCTCCTTGAATCATTCGGGCCACACGTAAGCCCCTCCAGGCACAGGACAGTCAGTACCTTAGGAGCAAGTGGCTGCGTAATAATACATTGCTTCTATATAGTCAAACATTTTACCCTGTAACTTCAACTGATCAGCTCCAGTTGCCCCATTGGGTCCTAAATACACATTTCTAAAGAATGGGCTCTTATGACCTAATTTTGAGTCAACTAATCCACTGTGGCCGTGTGTGTGTGTGAGGGTGGTCACACTGTATTAACATGGGTGCCATCAACTACGTAAAGCAAGTGAGGAGGGGGAGGGGTAGAGGGTGGTTTCCATAAAAAGGGGTCTCATAACCCAGAAAAAGAAGAGTGTGGAGTAAACAAAACCAAAATGTCCACTATAGCATAATATCCTTCAACATATCTGAAGATAATTATCAGGCTTCCTATGAGTCTTCCCTTTTCCAATTTTTACACCTTGAGATGATTTTTAACATTTTCATATGATTTTGAACCCCTTACCTTTTTTAACCTCTTCAAAATTTGTAAATATTCGATATAAGGCACAGTGTAAAATGACTAGCAGAATGTATAATTCTACACTCTCCTTTTACCGCTACTCAGGGCAAGAAGCAGAATATTGCCCACACCCTCAGAGCCTCCAATATATCCTTTTACTTCTTTATCTTTTGCTTCTTTAATTTATTTTCTCTCTTGATGTAAGTCACTTCTTAACATAGAAGAACAGCATCTAGAGCAGAGTCTCAGAAAACATAACAGAAAATTTCCCTCAGGTTAATTCCTATCCACTACCCAACACTCTCTCAATCTGGCTAGTCAACCAGTGGCAAACGCATCCCTATTATTTTATTAGCCAGAGGTTTCACTTTTATATGTCTAACTCACTGACTTCTGGCTGCTGTCCTTTCCATGTTCTTGTTGTAATATAGGTACCAAGAGCCATCTTATGTTTGTGTGTGTGTAAACTTTTCTTCTCAAGACTCAGATCATTCTGGGCTTTGACCATCCTGGGGTTTCTCTGTAGTACTGTAGCATCTGCTGACATTCCCCTTTGGTTGTATGCCCCTGTTTGTATCTTGTACACAAGTTCTTTAAAATTCGACCTCGTCTGAGGAGGCCTGTGTAATTTCTCATATACCCTCTCCCCATGTTCTCACTTGTAATTATGAAACTACAATTAAATTTTCAAGAACTTCTAGACTCTGAAATTTTCTTTTCGTGGTTTCATAGATTCATGTTATGGTCATGCCTATTTTTTCTCTGATTTTTTTTTTTTCTTCTGCCTGTCTTTCTAAAGCCTAAGGCACACCTTTCACTGACTATCAGGTACCGTGAAACAAATGTTTTCTCCCAGGCCCTCAAATTTCTTCTTTGGCAAATGAATAAATTATTCCATTTTGACAGGACCAGCTACATGGACATGCAACTTGTGTAGTAGTTGCACAGAGTCCCGTGCTCAGAAGGGCTCCACACTTTTTCTAACACTCTGCTGTCACTGTCTTGAAATCCTTAATAAGCTTTGAAGAAAAGGCCTCACGCTTTCATTTTGTGTTGGGCTCTGAAAATTATGTAGCTGGTCCTGCTACTGGTCTGCATTCATAAAAGGAAATCACCTGTCTGCTGTCTCTATTTCCTAGGAGATAAAGTGGATTACAAGGAAGTTAGGACATTTTCAGGGTTTTTTCATCCAGCAATACTTTCAGAGATAGTCACTCTGTTGAACAACTTACTCCTATAACCACAACTCAGAGGTTTTAATCACAATCCACTTCTAAAATATTTCCTTAAAAAAATAGCACAGGTTAATTGCAAAAAAAAAAAAGGAAAATACAAAGAAGGCATTTCTGCAATCCATAAATAAATAGATTTAACATTTTATTAGATTTTCTAATGATCCAGCTTTTAACATAATTCTGGTTATTCAGCATCTACCAAATTTTGTAAATTAATATTTTAAATGGTATTATTTTATTGTAAATGTACATATCTTAAGTTTAAAAAATTGAATCCTGAAAATCATAAAGAGCATATTTTTAAAAGTTGAAAAAAATTCCTAAGAATCCTCCGCTCAGAAATAGCAACTCTGATAATTTTGAAAATTTTTCCTGTAGTCGTTTTACCTCTGTAGACTTTTAATAGATGAAATCATACTGCATAACTTACTTTTAAGCAAATAAATATTAACAAATAATAAATCAAAAAAGAACTGAAAGGAGCTCAGATATGGATTATACTCCTCCACAGAAATCTTACCCTTCAATATCCAGCTTCCTAATTGCCACTCCTATCCTCTTTGTTCCCTTACTTTCTCCTAACTCACCTTTTTGATCACATCCTATTGCTACTGACATCTAGTGGGTGAAGGCCAAGGATGTTGCTAAATATTCTACAGTGCACAGGAGTCTACTCCCCTCCCCCCACAATAAAGACCATTCAACCCAACATGTCAACCGTGCCGAAGCTGAAAACTCTGGTTTATTTAATTCTGGATATATTACTCAATATAATTAGGAAGGAGAAAGAAATGAAAAATATAAATGTTAGAAAAAAGACACACTTATTTTTGCAGATGATATGATTGTAGACTAGTCAACCCAAGGAAGCCATTACAAACACTAGTGACCGTCTACAGTATGTAATAGAAAAAGAAATTCTACTAAAAATAGCCCAGAAAAGTAATATGCATTACAACTTGTGATATTTTAAGGTGTCAATAGCCAACCAAATATGTGTAAATAATGAGAAAATGTAAGCATTTATCTCTTTTTATAACTTGTTACTTTTTGCAATCACTTTAACTTCTAATCAAGTCTTTTTTTACGTTTGGAATTTAATGTAGATGCGGTTTGGAATTTCAGTTTTCTGTAGGAATGTGCTGTCATGATGCAGCTGCAACGACAGGAAAACATTCCAAAGTAGTTACCCAGAATAGAAGCCGTGCTAGCATTTAAATAAACATATTGCTTCCTTCATTGAGAAAGTCTTGCTATGGAAATTTGCAGCTGACCTAAATAGCATGCTTACTGATGCAGTTAAAATTATGAATTACATAAAGGCTAATACATTAACTTTGATATTATTCTCTTTGTTCTATTAACCACATGAGTTGATCATAAACAACTTATTGCGTGCTGACATACAAGCGTCGTCAAGGGGAAAAATTCTGTTGAGAACATCTGAGTTATGGGAAAATCTCTTAGTAATTTGGTCCCAACATTTTAAAGATGCAAAACAGACATCTGGACTTACTTTTCCCTAACATCTTCTGCATTGTTAATAATATTAATACTTCAATGGAAGAAAAGAATGCAATATGTTTTTCAATGGCAGTTAAAATAAAAGAGCAGAACTGAAACTTAAAAGCTTGGAAGAATAGTTTCTGTGGGCCACTGTGCCATTTTCCATGATTCGACAATTATTAACCATGAGGTGATCATCTGAATATTGCATACTTGCAAAAATTAATCACTGAAAACTTTTCAAATTTGGTACAGTGTTTTGAATTTTATTATCTGCTCAAAGAAAATTCATTCTATGAAATTCATTAGTTTTAATCCATTTCTTTCCTCAAAAGATATTGTAAATTTATAACTTTAAAGGATAGGTTGTTGGAGCTGAGTACTGATGAAAAATTGAAGATGGATTTTTAAAATATAACTTCATTTTCTTCATTTTGGGAAAAAGTTATAAATTAATTTCAAGAACTTGATGAAATTGCTTTAACTTCTCATTTCCACTCTCATCAGTGTACTACTGAGAGATGAGTTTTTCTACTCTAAATGTCGTTAAAGCAGTTTAGACATATTTGTCCCTCTGTGGGTAGCATTGTTGTCAATCCAACCTAGAGAAGATACAAGCAAAAAACAAGCCCATCGGTCACATTCAAAACTTTAAATATTGACATATATGGACTTCCTTCAAAGTATGTGTATAAATATTTAATGCAGGAAATAAACTGTGGTGAAGAACTCAATTTTTTATATTTATTTTTTGTTTTTATATGAAGCACTGATCTAAAAAGACCCAAAAAGAGGAAAAGACTAAGAAAGTTATTAAAGAGGCTTTCTTTCAAAATGTGCTAGGATCAAGTGGTTTTCAGATGAGTTCTTTTAAGCTTTTAAAGAACAGAAAACTGGTGTAATATTTAAACAGTTCCAGAGAACAGAGAGAAAGAAATCATCCCCATTCTTCTTATGAGATCATAATAACCCCGATAGGAAAACCTAACGGATAAGACAAAATAAAATATCATGTTTAAAAGACTTATTCAAAAAATCTCACATAATGTGGATGATAGGCACATCTTAAAACAACTCCAGAATGTAAGGATAATTCAATACTGATAAAACTATTAATATAAAGAATATAATTAATGTACCATGTTAATAGGTCAAAGGAGAAAAAACCATAAGCATTATAATAGATGCCAAAAAGACATTTGACAATGTTGAACATCCATTATTGATTTTAAAAAGTGAGAAAATAAGGATAAATGGATACTTTTTAATATACATATATTAACAGAGAAGTCAGATGCACACACACACATCTCAAGTCAAAAGCCGGCACCATGCTGAATGATGAAATGCTAGAACTATACTCGTACACCAGGAACAAATCAAGATCTTCTATCACCATTATTGTTCAGTGTTGCTTCCAATCTCTCAGAGATATTTGAGGATCTAATATAGATGCAATGTGGTAAATTGAGTAATGGGGCCCCAAAGATGTCCTTGCTCTAAGGCCTGGAAGCTGTGAAAATGTTACACTGTATGGCAGAAAGGAATTTGAGATGTGATTAAGTTTACAAAACTTAAATCAGGAGACTCTTCTGGATTATACACGTGGGCCCAATCTAATCACATGATCCCTTAAAACACAGAAAAAGTCAAAGAGATTTCAAGTGTGACAAGGACTTGATGCATTGTTGCTGGCTCTAAAATGAAGCGGCTCACATGCCAGGACCTGAGAGAGGCTTCTAGATGCTAAGGGGGGCCCCCAAATGATGGTCAGCAAGAAAACAGGGAACTACAACTGTAAGGAACTGGATTCTGCCAACAACCTAAAAATGCTAAGAAGTAGATACTTCTAGAATCTCTGCATTAGAGCCCAGCAGGACGATACCACAACTTCACCTTTGTGAAATCTGGAGCGGAGAAACCAACCCAGACTTCTGAACCACAGAACTATGTGATCAGAAATCTGTGTTGCTTTAAGCCGCTGAATTTGTATGATTTGTTGTGGCAGTGTTATAGATTGAATTTGGTCTCCTCAATGCTCATATGTTGAAGCACTAACCCCCGGGGTGACTCTGTTTGGAAACAGGGCCTTTAAGGAGGTGATGAAGGTTAATCGTGGCCATAAGGGTGAGGCCCTATACTGATAGGACTAGCGAGTGTACCTATAAGAAGAGGAAGACATGCCAGACCTTGCTGTCTCTGTATGTGCACAGAGAAAAGAGAAACAGCCGTATGAGGACGAGTGAGAGGTGGTGGTCTGCAAACCAAGGAAAGAAGCCTCAACAGGAATTAACTCTGCTGGCACCTTGATCTTGGATTTGCAGCTTTAAGAACTGCAAGAAAGTTAATTTGTTGTTTAAGCCACCCACTCTGTGGTATTCTGTTAGGGCAGCCAACTAATACATAGTAATGGCAGTGATAGGAAAACTCATACCATTGGTGGGAGCTATCAACAGGGGACTGACTCTCGCTGTGTGAGATATCTGGGTTTTATTGTTTATTTACACTTGGTTGATAGTCTATTTTTGAAAGTTTGAAATTTTACCTATGTGATCAAATTTGTCAGTCGTTTCTTTTATGGCTTCTGGATTTTACATCTTGCTTAGAAAGGCCTTCAAATCTCTCCGCACTATCGCTCTCTTACTCACTCTAGAGTACCTCTGGAATGCTGGGGTACTAAATGAGCATTCTTCCCCTGCCCAAACTTGCTTTGCTTTCAAAGCTCTCTTCTATTAACGTTCTCTTTCCTGTTTACCAGTGTCCCTGAATACCAGGAACAGCCCATGGTGTGTGATAGGCACAAAATAAACTTGTCTTCACTAGACGCAGTTATTTTTAAGAGATACTCTAAGTGCCCTGTCTCAATTTCTACCGGTTTCTTCGTGGGTTGTTTCTTCTCCCCCTTGATTGTTTGTTGCAGGGGAGAAGAAGGGAAATTCCATCATGTGCATATTTCCACTATAACTCATGTTTATTATATTGAGAGAATGTTAAAATTTACCTGTTGAGTAGACAGCTGAACCACTCATGTACCGTGTACCATGTGGCTGATTAAAACAAAAAGGCACTCCTTGGACATTCCAATCCTGTTCAAACCAATACCCAAGACATTTGTTCACTTCTCCTTACCTATGTCTGTTATTTCAGATTTCCACTCTGCTTTTTTTTTTTTTTTAAACTAGCACTCATGCATGGTTCTTTGAATGCCTTTTCATGCAGTCCTGTAGCTACATCTTATCTGAGCCCCCAGGCAGTGGCGTGTTGGAGCCGTCCTGCAGCAGCTAATTGTCTGATCTTTTCCCAACACTATGTTCAGTGAGGTCAAGTTGATCACTTGAAGTTAGTCTTTGTAGGGGTATTGATACCAAAGAAATTGGCAAATGTTACAAATCAGATTCTTTTTTTCCCAGAAAGCACTGGATCTAGGATTTAAAACACAACGTTAGCTAGCCTTCTCCATTCCCTGACCAGTCATACGTGTTTCTGTGGGGACGTAGGACAAGAAGCCGACAGTCTTCTTGCCATGTCATTAAATAAGGTTTACAAAGATCACTCAGAAGAAGACTTGGACGGCCCCTGGAAGTCCTTTTTCAATCTGTGGATTATTATAATCTTATGTTTGATAAATTACTAGCAATTTTTTTTTGGTAAAATAAAGATTAAAAAATGGCTTTTATTTGGTAAGATACAGAACTAAAAACTCTGAGCTTAAAATTTTATGCAACATCATTTTAATCAACTAAATGTCTATTAATAGGGTGATGTTAAATAACTTATGTTCAGCCCCTAGTAAGGAATATTATACAGTGGTAATAAGTATATGTGTTCTTGGCATAAAAAACATTAAGTGGAAAAAGTGAATGGCAGGAAAATGTGTATGCTATGATTGGATTATGTGCAAAAACTATATATAGATTGAGAGGGGACATTTGGGGACCTCTGAGGTGCTGATAATGTGTTATTTCTTGATTTGGGTGGTGGTTATATTGGTGCATTCAGTTTGTGACAGTTATGTAAGCTCTAAAATTATGATATGCATACTTTTATATATGTGTGTTATACTTTAACTTAAAAGTTTACTTAAAAACAATATGTAAAGATATGTGCTTATGGATACACGTGTGTTGTAATTTCTTAGGAAAAAATCTAGAAATAATCATTTAATTATTAACAGTGGTTTCCTCTGGTGAGAGGACTGCATTAGGGGAATAATGAGGGGGACTGCTATTTTTTACTCTATATATTCTGTATTGTTTGAATGCTTTACAATGAGTATATATTATTTTATAGGGATAAAAACTTCCCCCCAAATATTAAAAATATTTAAAAAATTAGCGACACATCTATTCACTTTCCCTTTAAGATGGATGTTTACTTTAACATTCCACTGTTTCTTGTGTTCTCCTTGGAGTTCCAGATGCTGAGAGGGCGACATCCTCCCCTGTCTTTTGCAAACACATTAACAAAGGTGACATATCTGAAATCTAAAATCTGCGTGACAACCGGCTTCAAAGAAGTCTCATTTGTCTTTGAAAACAATGTAAATTACCCAAATGAATACAGATTCCACTTTTTGAAATCTTCCTTGAGAAGTGAATGACTAACTGATCGGGAGCCCACAAGCCTGCGTACTGGTCCTTATTCTCCTGGGTGCACTTGGATAAAGACTTTAGATTTAAAACATTCTTGGAAGTTAGTGTGAGAACGCATTTGGGGGCTGGAGACACAGTGTTTCAGTGACGTGTCGAAGGCTGGTCTTGATGAAGCCGTCCATGGAACTCAGGAAGAATTCTTCACAGAGCAAGCTGTACATGTTTCTTGAGACTCTAGACTGGGTTTCATCCACTTGGGAATAGGTTTTTAATCTATTTTAACCTAACTGGAGTTGCTGCTTGCAACTGTTCAACTGCACTGAGGCCAAGGTGGTGAGGGGCTGCAACCCAGCTTTTGCGCCCCCTACCTGCCGCTACATGGGCAGCCTCCACCCAGAGGAGTCACCATTTTCTGAAGCACACAAAGCTGCTAGGTAGGCTGGTGGTGGCCCTGCCTGGATCTTCTTATAGAAAGCAAGACAATTTCTTTTCATTGTTCATTGGAATATCCTCTGGAACAAAATTCCTTTGAAGACATTACTTGCAACAATGTTGGATTAGGCTCATCTCTATTTCTGACAGCCAGCCCTGGTGGCCTAGTGGTTAAGATTCTGTACTCTCACTGCTGTGGCCCAGGTTCATTTCCCAGTGAGGAAACCATACCACCTGTCAGTCAGTTGTCATACTGTGGTGGCCGCCCATTACTGTGATGCTGAAAGCTATACCACCAGTATTTCAAATACTAGCAGTGTCAACCATGGTGGACAGGTCTCAGAGGAGCTTCCAGACGTTGACAGACTAGGAAGAAGGACCTGGCCACCCACTTCTGAAAAAATTGGCCATAAAAATCCTATAAATAGCAGTGGATCATTGTCTGATATAGTACTGGAAGGTGAGGGGATGGAGCAAAAAAACCAGGCAGGATTTAGCTCTGTTGTACGCAGGGTTGCTAGGAGTCAGAATCCACTGGATGGCACTAACAATGATTCTGACACTTTTAGAGTCTTCCTAAGACTTTTGGTTACTTAGCTCAGCCTATAGCAAAAACATGGAAACATTCTTCTTTATTTCAGCATTGTTAATTCTTAAAGCTTTCCCAGGGATTGCCATTTTAAATCTTTGATGTCTGGACTGTCAAAAGAGATTTATTGTATATTATACTTTTTATCCCTGTAAGGTAAATCAATAAAGAATGCATTTTTATTAGACCAGACAGCACCGGGCTAGCAGTCTGAAATTTGCATTTTCGTTCTACCTGCCGGCCCTGACTTTAAGCTTGGAGAAAATCTTTACTCTCTGAATCCTGGATAATACAGCACTAACCTCTGGATATTTGGAACCTTCTGCCAAATAACCTCTTGGTCAAATCTGAATCTGTAAAGAGGATATCACTGAATTTATATTCAGTCCAAATTCTGCCTAAACTCCTAGGGTTATGCATGCAGAACAAGGAAGCAGATGGAAGCAGAGGCTCCCTATGGAATCCTCTTCAGCAGCAGTTGAAATTAGGGTTATCAAAATTTCAGAGTGAGCTATTACCGATTAAACTCTGCTATGTCTCAGGATCCCTGAGAGAAGGCAAGGGGTGGCCAAAGCAACCCTCCATCCTGGAAAGAAAGATGCAGAGTTCTGGTACTGCTTTAAGATTCAGAATGCAGACTATATTTCCCAGGCATGGAGGTAGAGTGGATCAAGAAAAACAAGAGCCCTCTGTGTCTCATCATTCTATCATCCTCCTTCAGGCTGAAAAACATGTTTTGAGGGTGTTTGGAGATCGAGCTTAGGGCTGCAGTATCAAAAGTCTCAAACTTGAGAGTTTGAAAGTGAAAATAGTCAAGAATTCTAGTATTTCAATAAAACATGACAAAAATATACATTATAAATGTTTACATACAGTGCTCATGGATACTTTCTACTCCCATGTTTTGTCTAATTGTTTTTAAAATGATAGCATTGTATAAAGATAATAGGGGCCGGCCCAGTGGCGCAGCGGTTAAGTGTGCACGTTCCGCTTTGGTGGACTGGGGTTCGCCAGTTCGGATCCTGGGTATGGACATGGCACTGCTTGGCACGCCATGCTGTGGTAGGCATCCCACATACAAAGCAGAGGAAGATGGGCACGGATGTTAGCTCAGGGCCAGTCTTCCTCAGAAAAAAGAGGAGGATTGGCAGTAGTTAGCTCAGGGCTAATCTTCCTCAAAAATAAAAAATAAAATAAAATAATAAAGATGATAAACTCTAAAGGAGTAAAAATCTGGTTTGAAACCCTGCTCTTCCCTTACTAATCCTGCTCAGTCAGGAGGGCTATTCACTGGGCTTAGAGTTTGTTTCCTTACACGTAAAATGAGATTGTAATACCTGCCTTAAAGATATGTTTTGAGGATCAAATGAAATAGCATTCATAAAATACCTGGCACACAGTAGATGCTCAGTAAATGTTAGTTTCCCTATTCCGCCCTCCCCTCGAATACTATTCTTGTTTAAGTCACTGCCTAAGTGGAATAAATAGATAATGGGTGACTATGCATATTTCTGAGTACCTCATCAATCTCTGACATTGCCATTTCTCTTTATCAGTGAATTGCCTTTCCCAAAGTTGGGCTTCAAACAGTGGTTAAGTTCATTGGAAGTTATTGTTTTATCTTCTTTTCTTGATCTAAGTTTAATAACTTTATTAGACATTAGTCCACCCGCATGCCCTGAAACTTCTTGCTTTACAGTAATCAAAGAGTTTCATTATGGGGCCGGCCTGGTGGCACAGGGGTTAAGTGCTCATATTCCCCTTTGGCGGTCCGGGGTTTGCTGGCTCAAATCCCAGGTGCGGACATGGCACCACTTGGCAAGCCATGCTGTGGTAGGTGTCCCACATATAAAGTAGAGGAAGATGGGCACAGATGTTAGGTCAGGGCCAGTCTTCCTCAGCAAAAAGAGGAGGATTGGCAGCAGATGTTAGCTCAGGGCTAATCTTCCTCAAAAAAAAAGTTTCATTCACTGCTCTTTAACAAAAAAAGTAAAGAGCATTTAGGAATCCTTCCAAAGGATACCATCTTTTAGAACAAGAATTCTGTTAGAAACAGTCTAGTAAATAAATATACGAGAAGTAAAGACAATAGGTAGTCCTCAAAAGTGTACAGATCACCTATTGACCAGATTTGCATCTGCTCAGGTCCAAGAGTGAGGCTGGTGGAGGTTAAGTGTTTGCATATTAATGTCTAATTGCTTTCCAGATGCTCCACCAGGAGAGGGCTTCAGCTGCTCTCTTTATTCTCTATATCCAAATGCCCTCCTTACCCCTCAAATTTAGAAACTGAACAGAAGCCAGCCAGAGAGGCCTATCTCAAGATGCAACAGGACTCCTACCTTATAGCTGCTGCTCAGTACATGTCTGTTGAATGAATGAGTGAATGAATAAATGAATGCATTTTAAATGACAAGAGATTTTCACATATTGAGGTATACAGGGTAACTATTCAAGTTTGAAACTGATTCGGCTTGAATTAGAAAGCCTGACTTATGGGCTATCAAACACACATTGTACATCTGCTTATCCACTAAAGTAAGGAATCTCTCTGGAGATAAAGAATGCATGCTTCGCCTCCTTCACCCTGTTTATAACACCCTGTTGGTAAGGCACTGTTGGTAACGCCCGGATTAATCCCTTTCCTGGCACCATGGTCATGCTAACTTGCTAATTTGCAAGTGAATACCTCTTTGAAAATGTATCCTGGGTGTGTTTTATGTATCTCCTTTGTTCTAAAAAGATATAAGACTGTGCTGAAACTCATGCTTCTCTGGAACATCTTCTAAGGCCTTCCTGGGTTATAATCCTCACTTTGGCTCATAATAAACTCACCCCAATTTTGATTTATAGGTTGGTTATGGATTATTTGCATTGACAAAAGTAACTTTATGATCTTACAAAGATCAGAGAGCAAATTTCCTCAATTTGTAATGAGAGGAGTTAGGCTTCCATCTCTCTACTTTTAAACTCTCTGATCTTTGATTGCATTTGTTAATTGTTCTCAGCCCCATGGAGAATGTTTGTGGAATCTCTGATCCACAAGGGCTTGTTGGTAGGGTGGATCTAGGTTGTGGGAACCTGGAAATGGCCACCCCAAGATATGTCTCTTTGGCAAGAGGATTATTTGAGGCTCGTTACTTTGCAGACAGGAAAGTAACTGAAAAGTAGAATTTACTTACCCTTTGTAAGAGACATTTACATTGTAAAGGAACTCTCCATCTGTAAAGATATCTCTAGAAACTCTTAATCAATGGGGAAGGCAAGGACTTAAATCTGTATTTGTTTATTGTGCTTGTCTGGTAACCTCCTGTAACTGACTCCCCTCACCCCCAACATCCTCCTTTGTCTTTAGGGATATGATATTTGAGGTAGTGGTTTCGGCCATTTTGGCAGGTTGCTCGGCTTGCCTGAGCAGCTCCCAGGTATACATTGACAAATAGAAATGGCAAGCAATAGGATATATTGGAGTACATGAGGAAGCCATTTGGTGTAAACCTAATTCGGCCTGACCTTGTCTTTCCAGAAGGGCCTGATGGAGGCCGTTGAGCATGCATTAATATATCTGCTTTGGATATTCCCTATGGCAAGAACAAGGGCCCTTGAGATAAGGATGCAACTTCCCTCCCCCTCCCAACATTGGCATTTCTTTAAGGATTAAGCATCTTTCCTTAGGCTAGGAACTGATTGCTGCGCTCACCTGTGACCACCCAGCTCAAGACAATAGACTTGCCTCCTGCTATGCCCACCGAGATAGCAGACCCACTATCTGCTGTGTCCATCAAGCGCTGTGCTGTGCCTACAGGGCAATCTTGTGACTACTGTGGGAGGGACATTTCAATCATATGTGAAACAGCCTGTTTGGGGGTATATAACCACTCTGTGCACCCCACTTCTTTGGTGCCCTTTCTTCCTTTGGGAAGAAAGGCCCTGGGCCATGATCCTCATAAAGCTTTGTTTAATTTTCTCTTGCTATTCTGTCTCATGTGAATTTAATTCGTTCTCTGGCCAGACGAACCCACTTTGGATACAGAAAATGTCTTCCTCCCCTACAAGGTTTTGTGAGACTGAAATTCATACAATTTTGGAGGCCTTCTCTGAGAAAAAGAGGCCCCGATACAGTATTTGGTATTGTGGGGGACTGGAATTGGCCACCCCAAGATACATCTCTTTGGCATGAGGATTATTTTGGGCTGGTTACTTTTAAAAACTGCAGACATAAGAGAAACTCTGAAAAGTAGAATTTACTTACCCTTTGTTAAGAGACATTTATGTTTGTAAAGGAAATCTCCATCTGTAAAGGTGTCTCCCTCTCTGTACCAGGAAGAAGGGGGGATGACCTTATCTCTAGAAACTCTTAACAATGAGGAAGGCAAGGACTTAAGTCTGCATAATAACCTTACTCTTGTTTACTGTGCTTTTCTGGTAATCTCCCATAACGGACACCCTCCACCGCCAACATCCTCCTTTGCCTTTAGCTGAGGAGGGTATTTAAGATGAGAACCTCTGCCATTTTGGGGAGTTACTCAGTTTTTCAGGGCCTCTCCCATGTATACATGTTATAAAGCTTTGTTTGATTTTCTCCTGTTATTCTGTCTCATGTGCACTTAATTCACTGGCCAGCCAGAAGGATCCAGAGTGGGTAGAGGAAATGTCTTCCTCCCCTATAGTATATAATATAGATTTGTGTTTTTTTTATTAATTGAATTGAAATATTTTACTTTTACAAATGTTAAGAAAACATATGACTATGTAATACATTGCTGTGAGTGTTGGCTGCTAACTGACTCCTTCTCCGTGCTGCTGCCTGAGCTGGGACGACTTAAAGGTTAGGCTCAACTGGCACTGTCACCTGAAGAACATACATATCGTCTCTTCACAAATCCTAGGCTTCTGTACAGCATGGTGGCCTCAGGGTTGTCTGACTTCTTAACGGAAGCTCAGTACTTTAGAGTGATCATCTCTTTGAACAAGACAGAAGCTGCAGGATCTTTGATGACCTAGAGAGTCACAGGGGGCCAATTAGAGACAAATCATACTAAGGGGCATGTGGATTGTAGAAAGCTTTTGTTGTTGTTTTTGTATGACCTGGTCTGAATCCTCATCACATAGCTCCTTGCAAATCTTCGTTCTCTGGGCAATAATCTTGAATTTACTGAGTCTACTTTCAAGATGCTGAAGTTGTTGCATTGTCATGGAACTGCATTGGGAATGCAGTAAATGAGAAATCATTAAAAGGTCTGACTCAGAACTCTGTGGACAAAGGTCAAGTCAATTTTTCTACAAGCAGTGCTGAAAGTATAATTGGCTAAACTATTGATGTCAAAGTGATCCGTTCTTAATAACAATAGTACTAGTCTGTTAATAGATTCCCAAAATACAGACATTTGCCTCCCTAGAGAAGCAGAAATAGTTGCTACACTCAAATGTCCAGTCTGGTGGTAGAAGATTATTTGGGGTCAGAAGTGGTTCTAAAAAGCCAGTTTATGATTTTTGCTCCATTAAGATTTTTGAAGATAGATGTTAGAGAGAGAAGATATATATTATATCTGTACAGATCAATATATAAATCTGGATAGTGAGAGAGAGAAAGAGAGAGAGAGAGACTGTATACAGTATATGTACATATATGCATGTGACAAAAGCATTCAAAGTAAATATTTAGCACCTACAAGAGTTTTTGTCTATTCCATTCATCCATTGATGGACTTTTAAGTTGCTTCCACCTTTTGGCTGTTGTGAATAATGCTGCAATGAACAGCAGTGTACAAATATCTCTTTGAGATCATGTTTTCAATTCTTTTGGATATATAACCAGAAGTTGGATTACTGTCTCATATGGTAATTCTATTTTAATTTTTTGAGGAATCTCCATATTGTTTCCCATACTAGTGACAAGAGATTTTCACATATTGAGGTATATGGGGTAACTATTTGAGTTCAAAACTGATTCAGCTTGAACTAGAAAGCCTGACTTATGGTCTATCAAACATACATTGTACATCTGCTTATCCACTAAAGTAAGGAATCTCTCTTGAGATAAAGAATGCATACTTCCCCTCCTATGCACTATTGGTAACAACACCCTATTGGTAATACCCGGATTAGTCCCTTTCCTGGCATCTTGGTCATGTTGACCTGCTAATTTGCAACTGAATACCCTTTGAAAATGTATCCTGGGTGTGTTTAATGTATCTTCTGTGTTTTAAAAAGATATAAGACTGTACTGAAACTCATGCTTCTCTGGAACACCTTCTAAGGCCTTCCTGGGTTATAATCCTCACTTTGGCTCATAATAAACTCACCCCAATTTTGATTTATAGGTTGGTTATGGATTATTTGCGTCAACATTTCTTGGTGTAGTCACAGCAGGATTTCGGAGAAAGCTGCCAGAGACCACCTGGAATCTACACTGAACCAGCATTCGGTGCCAATAGGGACCCACTGAGCCCCCTCCTGGATCACTGCATTCTTCGGGTTATCTTGGTGAGTTCCCCTAAAATCCAGACCTCCTTATTTTAAGTTGACAGTCCAGAGTTTATATGAGCTGTTTCAAACCTTAAGACTAGGTGTCTTAAGAGGGTATACCGGTACATACCCTAGGTAAGAGGAACCTAGGGGGGATTTCCTAGGCCAGGGGAGCCTAGAGGGAACTTTGGAGTGAATGGGGAAAGCTGACCTTTTTAATTTGGCTTTAAATTGTAAAGAATTGTGTTTACATAAAGTCTGAACAAACTGCTTGATAGAGAAATGAGAGACTGATGTTCTGCTCCGAAGAAAAGAGACATTGCTCCTCCTGGCTGAAAGGCATTCTCCCTTAACAGGAGAGTTGGAGGGTCAACTCCTCACGACATGTAGCGGTCCCATAGGGAGCTTCACTGTCATTCATGTTAATTAATTAAAGGCTTGTCCAGGAAAGCTTGTGAGGGTTGGTCACCCGAGCTCCAGGCCCCCATGGTGGTTTTAGGCTGCTGACGGGAGAAACTGAGGCACGTAAGAGAGTGTTTATGACCTTTCTTTAGGGAGTAACACTCACAAGCAGCACACTTCTGACCCACTACACTGTCCCTAGGAATTGTTCAGACTTTATAGCAAAACAAAACTAAAAGAAAAGCAGGAAATTGAGCTTCTAAGAGCCAACTAGTTCCCGAATGGCCAGCCTAACCTCCAAATTCAGGCCGGCTTCATGCTGTGACTTGCAAGTGCTTAACGATATTAGGATAGTTGCTCATGGCTGGCAAGATAACCCAGGATCATTTGAAATTACAGTGGCCACGGTAGGGCTTCTTTTGAGGAGACAGGTAACAAAGAGATTTTTTACAAGGCAGAGCTCACCGACTTTCAGCACAATTGTTCAAAAACTAAAGGTTCTGGGAGCTGGGAATATTTACAAAGAACAAAAAAAAATATTTTACCAAGTTTGTTTCATGTCCTGAGGGCTTGGCTTAATAATGTCAATCTAGAGGTCCCGAAATATGGTCAGACAAAATGATGCACTGCACCCCATTTTGCAGTCAGAGACAGAGAGAAATGTGGGTTGTACTCTATTCATGGCTAAGGGTCCTCCTAAGGTGCTGCCAGCCTCAGGGGAATTACATTGGTTATTAGAAGGAAGGTTCTGATTAGATAAGATCATTTAAAAAGCGCACTTAAAAAGCAAAAACTTCAACATTCTGAAATAATCTTATTGAAAGTTGTGTTGCAAAAAGCTAATAGAAAATTGTTATAAATAGTAATTGAAGGAATATATTAGGCCATGACTTTACAGACACCCCCATAATCTACAAGTTAATGACACTCTGAGAGATTTTCTGGGAAACTGCTACACTAAAGATTCCTGGAACTGTTCAATACCGCCAGGTAGTTACTGTTCGTCCTGGCTGAAACCGACAAGGTATTCAAAAGGATCAGAAATTTGGCCAGACTGGAAGCTGATATTCAGAGTCTAATAGGAATTTTCTTTCCAGGCCTTCTTCCCTAAATTAAATTAAGCTAAGCTCCCAGAGGGGGGAAAAAAAGAGGAAATTAGGGTGATAAGGTTGGACAGGTGTCCTCAATTTACAAATCCCTGTAAGACTGGAAAACCAGTTCTAGAGGCAGTTCAGATGCCACCCAGCTCTTTTATCCTAAAAAGGACTATGGCCTCGCCTCTCTGGGAACTGTTATCTAGCTTATCACCAATTCCTAAAACTGAACAAAGAAAAGAAAAAAGCCCAGAAAAACGGCCATAAGAGCAGCCTCACCCCAATTCTAGCATCTTTAGTGTCTTCTCCACAAATACTACTAAAAAGGCTTAAAACAAAAACGTGGATTCATAACTACGGAGGCTTGTACTTGATTCATGGCAGTAATTTTAAAACATTAGCTGTGCAGTCTCTGTGTATGTGTGTCTATATGTGTGTTACATGTGTGTGATATTTTTACATCTGGATGGTATGGCCCAAAATTAAGAGCTCTGTTTAGTTGGCTTAAAGTAAGCACTTACCAAAATTATTTCTAAACAGAAAAGAAAATAACCCAAATGTCTTTAAGTTAACACGATATAAAATTAATCTTTGGGGCTGGCCCTGTGGCCGAGTGGTTAAGTTCGTGCGCTCCGCTGAAGGCGGCCCAGTGTTTCGACGGTTCGAATCCTGGGCGCGGACATGGCACTGCTCGTCAGACCACGCTGAGGCAGCGTCCCACATGCCACAACTAGAGGAACCCACAACGAAGAATACACAACTATGTACCGGGGGGCTTTGGGGAGAAAAAGGAAAAAATAAAATCTTTAAAAAAAAAAAAATTAATCTTTGGTAACTGAAAGCTTATTTAATAAGATTGTTGGTTTGATTGAAACATAAAACATGTCCTCAGAATTATCAATATTTGGATATGATTCAAACATGTCTGGGTTTATTGGTCAAATAAGCTGATGTTATCTCTATTACAAAACTGGGTAGCAAAAACAATAGCAAAATGATGGCTAATTAGGTCTAAGGTCTCATGAAGTTTTACAGGCAATCTAAATAATTATTGGGAATGAGTAAACTAAATAAATGTGAAAAAGATAAAAGTCTTGGGTAAACTTTTTAAAATAATTGTCTTATGACACATATATTTAAAATAACTTCCAAAATCTTTCTGGTAACTTGAAACTTTGAAGTGTTGCTAGGTAAAATTGAATGATAAAAAACTCACTGAATATCTGGATCATTTTTCAAATAAGATGAAATACTGAAACATTATCCCTAGACATATCTAGATTTGTCTGATTTTGGCTTCTTATTACAAAGAAACTAAAAGGTATTTGGGTCTCTTAGTAAACATGTCTTGTATTTTATTAAGATTGTACCATGAAGTAGCACGTTTCTGAAAATTATAAAAAGTATTTATAAATTTGCCAAGCCACAGTATGTTAATGTAAAAGACAGCTTGTAATTACTTAGTTTTTAGTTTTTTGGTTTTTTTTTTTTTTTCGGAAGATCAGCAACAAGTGTAGGTTCTCCATCTTTATTTCTCAATTCTCAAGATTGTTTTGGCTATGTGGGTTCTTTTGAGATTCCATATGAATTTTAGGATGTTTTCTTCCATTTCTGCAAAAAATACCATGGGTATTTTGATACCCATTGCAGTGAATCTGTTGATTGCTTTGGGTAGTATGGACGTTTTAACAATACTAGGTCTTCCAATTGATGAACAAGGGGAGTCTTTCAATTAATTTGTGTCTTTAATTTCTCTCAGCAACGTTTTGTGGTTTTCAGAGTATAAGTCTTTTGCCTCCTTGGTTAAGTTTATTCCTATGCATTTTATTCTTTTTGATGGTATTGTAAATGGATTTGTTTTCCTAATTTCATTTTTGGATTCTTCCTTGTTAGTGTATGGAAATGTAACTGAATTTTGTGTGTTGCTTTGGTATTCTGCAACTTTGCTGAATTTGATTCTTAGTTCTAACAGTTTTTTTGTAAACTCTTTATGGTTTTCTACATATAAGATCATTTTATCTGTGAACAGAGACAATTTTACTCCTTCCTGTCTGATTCAGATGCCTCATTGCTTTTTCTTGCCTAATTGCTCTGGATAGGACTTCCAGTATTATGTTGAATAGACGTAGCAAGAGGTCTTGCCTTGCCTTATAGGGAAAGTTTCCAGTTTTTCACCTTGTATATGATGTTAGCTATGGGCTTTTATATGTGGGCTTTATGATGTTAAGATAATTTCCTTCTTTTTTTTTTCTGAAGAAGATTAGCCCTGAGCTAACATCTGCCAATCCTCCTCTTTTTTTTTTCTCCTGAGGAAGACTGGCCCTGAGCTAACATCCACGCCCATCTTCCTCTACTTTATATGTGGGATGCCTACCACAGCATGGCTTGCCACACAGTGCCATATCCTCACCTGGGATCCAAACCGGTGAACCCCGGGCCGCCGAAGTGGAACGTGTGTGCTTAACCGCTGTGCCACCAGGCCGGCCCCAAGATAATTTCCTTCTATTTCCAGTTTGTTGAGTATTTTAAACACTAAAAGGTGTTGAATTTGGTCAAATGTTTTTCTGCATCAACTGAGATGATCGTATGGTTTAGTTTTGATATTCATTCTGTTAGTGTGGTATATTACCTTAATTTCATATATTGAATCATCCTTTTATTCCAGGAATAAATCTAACTTGGTCATGATGTACAATCCTTTCAATGTGTTGTTCAATTCTGTTTGCTGATGTTTTGTTGAGGATTTTTACATCAATATTCATCAGGGGTATTGTTCTCTAATTTTCTTTTGTTATAGTATCTTTCTTTGTCTGATTTTCATATCAGGGTAATGCTGGCAACAAGTTTGGGAGTGTTCCTTCATCTTAAATTTTTGGAAGAGTTTTTAGAAGACTTTGTGTGAATTATTCTTTAAATGTTTAGTAGAATTCCTTAGTGAAGCCATCTAGTCTTGAGCTTTTCTTTTTGGGGAAGTTTTTGATTACTGATTCAATCTCCTTATTAGTTGTAGGTCTGTTCAAATTTTTTATTTCCTCCTAATTCAATCTTAGTAGGTTGTATGTTTCTAGGAATTTATCCATTTCTTCTAGGTTATCCAATTCATTGGCATATAATTGTCTATAGTAGTCTCTTATGATTCTTTATATTTCTGTGATGTCAGTTGTAATGTCTCTAATTTCTGATTTTATTTATTCGAACCTCTTTTTTTCTTAGTCTAGCTAAAGTTTTGCCAGTTTTGTTTGTCTTTAAAAAAACCTCTTAGTTTTGTTAATTTTTATTATTCTTTTTCAATTCTCTCTTTCAAGTTTAAGGACTCCCGTTAGCAGTTCTTGTAAGGCAGCTCTAGTGGTGATGAACTTCCTCAGCTATTGTTTATCTAGGAAGGTCTTTATTTCGCCATCATTTGCAAGATATAGTATTTTTGGTTGGCAGTTTTCCCTTTCAGCACTTTGAATATATCACCCCACTTTTTGTATATATATGCACGCACACACAGAGGGAGGGCGGGAGGGAGGTTTATTAGAAGGTAATGTCCCACACGATGTTGGAGGCTGAGAAGCCCTGAGATCTGCAGCTGGCAAGCTGGAGACCCGGGAGAGCTGATGTGTAGTTCTAGTCAGAATCTGAAGGCCTGAGAACCAGGAGAGCTGATGGTGTAATTTCCAGTCTGAAAGCCAGGAAGCTCGAGACCCAGAAAGAGCCAACACTTCAGTCTGAGCAGCAAGGCCAGAAAAGACCGATATCCTGCCTCAAGCAGTCAGGCAGGAGGAGTTCCCTCTTACTCAGCCTTTTTGTTCTGTTCAGATCTTAAGTTGATTGGATGAGGCCCCCCTAACATTAAGGAGAGAAATCTGCTTTACTCAGTCTGAGCGAGAAGACATAACAAATAAACTGACCAAAATTCAGGGAGTTTTTTTTTTTTTAAAGATTTTATTTTTTCCTTTTTCTCCCCAAAGCCCCCCGGTACATAGTTGTATATTCTTCGTTGTGGGTCCTTCTAGTTGTGGCATGTGGGACGCTGCCTCAGCGTGGTCTGATGAGCAGTGCCATGTCCGCGCCCAGGATTCGAACTAACGACACACTGGGCCGCCTGCTCCGGAGCGCGCGAACTTAACCACTCGGCCACGGGGCCAGCCCCCAGGGAGTTTTTTAATCTTAAAAGACAGCCATTCCCAATTCACGGAAAAGGTTCATGGGGCAGTCTAACAATCCTTTAATGACAGTCATAACCAAGATGCCATCAGTCACCTTGCTCCTAACTCTTCTGGTCAGCAGATACTGTAGATTCCTGTTTATTAAAGTGTGAACAAAGGACCGTTGAATGGAACTCACCTGCGTGAATTAAAAACACAGGTTCTGAGACCTAACCCTTGACCAGCTGCGCTGGCATCTCCACGGGTGCTCTGAAGCAGGCTGAATTTCATAGGTATCTATGGCTTTTGAATATAAAAATAATTTATTTTTTGGACGTTTTCTTCATAAAATGGCTTCAAGGAAATAGGCAGAGGCTAAAGGCTCTGAACCAAATTCCCCCTGATTGTTCCATGTGGAGAGTGATATCCATCTCACCTGGCATTGAACAAAGAGGAGCTAAAAGTGGGGACCCCCAAATCCTTGCTCCATCAATTGAATTCTGACTATCTTTTCAGTAAGTGGGTGTACTAAATAAAATGGTTCATTTTTGCTTCTTGGCGTCTACTGAGTAGGCGGACTCATCCGTCTTTTGCGATGTTCTTACCTCTGGTTCTTAAAGTTCTGAGAAGAAAAAGAAAGGAAAAGAACTTAATATTTATTGATCTCCTAAAATATGCCAGGCTCTATATTACATACAATCGCATAGCTTATGGCTGACTTAATCCTCACAAAAGCCCTGTGGAATAAGATATTATTAAATCTCCATGAAACTCCGAGATTCACTTTGCTGGCCCAAAGCCACACAGGTAGCAAGTTAGAGAGTCATGAACTGAATCCAAGACTGTTTAACATAAGGCCCACGTTTTTTATGTATTGCATTTTGTTGTTCTCTTAGATTAGAGCACAAGATCATTTGGGAAACGTTTATGGAGAGATTTTATACAAAAGTATAGTTCTGTTCATGTAAAGAGAGCTCTTTGAACTGGTGAATGAATATATGTACTCCTGCGTATGGGTGGTGGGGGGATGTGTCATTTGGGCTACTTCTGGAGACTTCCCTGGTATTAGTTAATTCTCCTCTGTCTCTCAGGGTACTTGGGTGAAAGCCTGTGAGAAGCACTGTTCTAAACTATTCCCTGTGTTGTCACATAAAACCCAGACACCCTAAGAAAATATAGCAAGAACCCAGATGGGATTATTGAAATAGATTTCATGCCTCTGGATGTCCTCAGAAGTGCAAATAACTCGCTGAAACAACTGCATATGAGCTGGCTTATATCCACTGTTCTTCTCTAATTAAATGTGTACTTCCATTTAATGGAAGTCAGAAGGAAGGATTAATATTTGGCGAGATCTGCCCTCAGGAATAGAGCAGGCGGCAGAAGTTAAAGAGCATTGTCTAACTATCAACATGCAAGAAGTAAAAATAATAAACCATAGCTACAAGAATGTCATAAAACGCGTGAAGTGCTGTAACTTCTGACTCTATGGGAATTTGCTTTCCTTTAGCTATTTCTCCACAAAGATTAGTAAGAAAACTTATAACAGACAAAAGACCTCATAAAAGACAAAAGACTTGTATAACTTATACTATGGTAGCTTCAAAAAAATTCTGACCGTTACCGCCCTGAGCTGCTGCTCCAAGGGAATGTCTATTGATGCTCTCCTTGGAAATGGCTCCCCTCCTGCTTTCTACCCAAGTTGCTCAAGATGGACCTCAAACCACTCTTTTTACACAAAGGAGGATAATTTTGAACAATTTCATAGGCAGCCTAAGAACGTTTTGCTTGTCATTACAAAGGCTCTGAGTAGGAACCAACATGCTGTTGAACGTTGGTGGGTTTGGAGAATAGTGTAGGACCCAAAAGAAGACGAATGAAACTTGAAGAAACACCTGAACCAGAAAAGCCACATGCATTTTCTTCGGGGTTGAGCATCTTCACCAATTTCTTATTTGAGAAAGAATTGGAAATTCATATCAAATGACCACTATATTGAATCTATGCTGAATATAATATTCAGCATAAGTTTACCTTAATAATAAAAAATATACAGAGTTCTATTTTTGTTGTCTTCAAAATGTCTTGAGTTGAAGCACCCCTTCAGGTATCATTGTGGATTACTTGACCTGCTTCTTATGCTTGTATAAAGAACAAAAGCTGAGAAGCAGCAATCCTTAGAAAGGTTGCTTTAAGAGGTTAATTTCTGCCTGCATATGCTGTACTTTTTTCAAGGTAGAGAGAAAATCAGGAGCTGCAGTAAGTGTGCCTGCACCCAATATTCCAGAACAGAATTGGAGTTAGAATCCTAAGTGATGGAATCACCCAGGTCAGCGTTAAAGAAGGTAGCAAAGCAGATTGTGTTCCTAGGGTAAGATTTCAGGGAGGAATATAAATCCTAAGAAGTTGTCCTGGATCTGAAAAGTGGTGGACCCAACACTAGACTGGTCATTGGGGGTTTCAGACACATTAAATCCAGCCAAATAAACATTGAAGGATTTTGAGGCAAATCTGCTTAAGTCAAATATTTTGATACTTTTTACAGTGCTGAAATATATGGAATATTCATGGATTCTTAGAGATCACCATAGGTAGATTCTCACCAATGAGTCCAGTTTTTCCTTTCATAGCCCTCTGATGAAAGGTGTGGGCAGAACAAAAATTCATTCACTCAACAAATATCGGCTAAGGAACTCGTTACCCAATTAGCTCAGCTTGAGTCAAGTGCCCATCCCTGAAGCAGTCAGTTGTAATCAGGAAAGTGAGGGTCACGATGTATGAGCTTGGCTTTGATCATAACAATGAGACTGAGGGGAGAAGAGAGGCATTTGCCATGTGTTGCTAAGAAGGACACTCCATAGATGTCCAATATAACACATACGATAATTTTTTCAGATGTCTAGATGGTTGAATTTTCTCTCATTACTCTATCATCTTCATACATCTAGTCCCTAAGACAGTGCAAATAACCTAATAAATGCTCAGACAGTGTTTGTTGAATGAATTAACGAACGAGTCCTTCACTTTTTCCTGTGTCAATTTCAAAGATAACATGTGCTTCCTTTATCTGCCCTGGCATTTGTAGTAGATTCGCCAAAAAAACCAGCACTTCTCTTCTCTTTACACTTTGCTTCTCTGAATGATTTCATCTATTTCCGTGACTGCAAATATGTTGATAATTCCTACACTTTTATCTCTAGCAAAGATCACTTCCCTCGACATAAACTCATGATGAAAAGTATTTGAATAAAGGTGAGTGAGCAATGTGAAAAGAGAGGATTGGCAAAGGGCAAAGTTCTGGGGAAGAACATTTGGGGCAACTTATGCCAACTGGCAGTAGCCTTCCTCTACCTCACTGCAGCGTGAAGGATTCTGATTCCACATCCAGGCCCTGGAGGAAAGGGTGCCAGTTTCAGGGAGAAGGACAAGAGGTTAAGGTCAATTGTGCCACATGTTTGAGCCATTGTAAAAGCTATACGGAGGGAGATAAGGCAGCAAAGGAGACTGAGATAGAATAACTAGGTAGGAAGAGAATTAGGATGGGGTTAAGTCAAGGGAAAACAAACTTACGGCAAGAATGGTAACTAATAATATGAAACACCTAAAATGGTCATGTATTATACTGTCAAAAGAGATGTCTCTTTGTATTGGTAAACAAGTCTTTAAGAATAGCTGTTTCAGTGGAGTTTTGGTTGTGCAAATTATATAAGTGGATTGAAAAGTGAATAGAAGGTGAGACATTGTGGACAAGAATTGTGGACTACTCCAGGAGCTGCCTATATATGAGAGGAGAGGGCAGTGTGGCCAGATTGGGTTACGGTGCCAGGAGAAAGTCACATTTTTTTGCAGGACAGAAGTGAACATGTTTGAAGCCTGTGCAGGAGAAAGAGTTCAAATGGAATATTGTTGGAAGGTCATTTTCGTGTCTTTTAAAGAGATTTCCCTTCTAGATTAGGGAAGAAAGTCTGGCTTTCCGAATGCCTTACTCCTTTTGAAAATGTGTGTCCTAAACCACTGAGCTTCTGGTTGTTTCAGCTCCTTTTGGAAAGGCTCAAGGAAGAAGTCGTCTTCAGTTGGTAGGACTGTACTGTTAGAGACAGTTGGCTGAGGTGGTGATATGAGGGTAAAAACACCCTTAGAAGCAAACATTCATAAAACATGTTCAAATTATGATTCGTTTGCTTGGATTTGAGAATGAATGTACAAAATTTGTGGGTGATAAGCTTGAAAATAACTAGGGAAGCTAAGTCAATGCAAGCTAATGGGCTCTGAGGGACTCACATAGTGCTCCATCTGGAATGTGCCCAAGTGTCTCTGCTCAGGACCAGTGACTCTTGAAGTTTCATGTGCCCACACGAGTAATAAACATAGGAAGATTGTGATAAAAAGCTAGGCGTAGGTAAAGTTGATCTCTAATCTGGATACATTGAATTTAAGGTAACCGTGAGCCATCTAGTTAGGTATGTTAACAAAAGTTTGGGAATGAAAGGCAGCTCATGAAAGGAATTAAGTTCTAGTATTAGAGAAAATGATACGCAATCTAGGTGGTAAATGAAACTGAGGATCGATAAGTGATGTGATAATATAAGTAAGAGGGTGATTAGGACAGCATTGTCCAGATACATAGAACAGTGTAACGCTTCGTTCTTAGAGCTTAAGCCAAATGGATTCTGAGATTACTCAGACAGTGGAATATAAGGAAGCTATTGGATATGGAAAGTTATCCATAATACATGAAGTAGCAAAAGCAAATTGCAGGATGTGCATGCTATGATCATAGTTTTGTAAACACTCACACACAAACACAAAATGTGTTCATGTATGTTAGTATATGAATAAAAAAGCTAGAAAATACACCAACAATAATTCTCATTCATTCAACATAATTATTAACCACCTATCGTGTGCCAGGCACTGTGCCACATGATGGGAGTGCAACGATAAATAAGACCAAGTCCCTGCTCTTGAGAAGCCTGTAATCTAGGCAGAGAGGAAGACTGCAAACAAGTAAACAAAGAGATCAGCAGGTTATTAGACACTGTGATACTACCAGGCACTGAACTAAGCACCTCAAATTCATTATCTCCTTTACTCTGTTCAACAATTGTAAGAGTTACTATTAATAGTTTCATTTTATCCTTGAGGAATGGTTAAGTAACTCATTCAAAGCCATACTTCTCTAACTGTAGGAGATAAGCACCAATATCTCAGAATCACAGAGAGTGAAAAGACCAAAAATTGTGGAACTTTTGTAGTAACTTTTGCTTTGGTGTCAAGATAAGTAATATAAACAGAAAGCCAATAAAAGTATGAAAAGTTTCTCAATTTCATTTATAGTCATGAAAATGCAGATTTAAATTATAGTAAACTAGTACTTCACATCCAGTAGCTTGAAAATTCTTTCTTTAAATGAAAGAATCAAATGCTAGTAAGCATTGGAGCAGTGGGGACTTTCACGCACCACTTTGAGGAAATGCAGTTAGCATATCCCCTTGGAGACAATTGGCTCTATGTGATAAAGCTTAATACGCACATGGTCCAGAAATTCCATTCTTAGGCATAAAACCTAGAGAAACTTTCACATCTGCTAAAAGGGGAAGTGTACAAGAATTTTCATTGCAGTGTTATTTGTAATAACCAAAAAAAAAAGAAAATGGAAATGATCTAAATACCCGTGATGTATGGTCATCCATACACACACATAGACACACATGGCTTAAGGTTGTGTTTTTAGCATCTATAGAACAATATTCTATAAAAAGTTATTGAATAAATGAAGTAATTATACTAAAAAATTAATATTTACTAATCTAAGTGATATTTATTATCTATCTCTACCAGTTAGACTATAACTCAATGAAGGAAGGGATTTTTGTCTGCTTTGTTCCCTGTGATATCCCTGCTACCTAGAACAGTGCCTGGCTCATAGCAGGTGCTCAATAAATATCTGTTAAATGACTAGTGTGAAAATAAATGAACCAGAGCTCTGCAGATGAATATAGATGAATTACAGACATATAATTTTGAATAGAAAGAATAAGTTTCTACAGAAATATATAAATGATACCATTTATATAAAAGTTAAACTTTTGTAAAGCGGTACATATATTGTTTTGGGATACATGTATATATGCAAATATGTACATGCAGATACATACATACACGTATAGCTGTGTGGGTATATACATGCACATGTATATATGTACAGTCAATTTTCGTTATTTATAGTAGTTATGTTCTATAATGTTACCATGAACACTGAATTAGCAAATACTGAACCATTGTTTCAATGGGAAATTCAGGATTAGGTTCCTGTGAGGCTCTGTTCACAACTTTTTTGTCAACTGATCAATACATAACCTCATTTTATGAGTGTTTCCACTTAAAGACACCTTATTTATTATATATTATTGATTCATTACTTTGAACTCACAGTCAGCAAGACTATAAGTCATGGCTGAACGAAGCTTATTTAACACGTTTTCTCTGAAGGGCACATGCAGCCTTCTCGCTCATAGGACACCACACAGCACTTCTGCGCCAAACTTGGAGTCTCATTGTAAACAACAAAATCACCAGCAAAAAGCACAAAAATGCAAAAACGCCTGGCACTAAATAGACCACAAAAAGGACTCTTGTTCATAGTTTGAGAGCTGAAATGAGAAAGGATCATTGTCTTGCTTAGCATCAGCTGGGAACGTGTGGGTCAAGTGACTCAAAATATTTGGTGTTCTCTATGTGTGTCTATGAGAGAGCTGGGAATATTGATTTTGGGCTTACAAATAAATTTTAGCAAGTATGCAAATTTGCAAATATGACGAAACCTCAAATAATGAGGATCCACTATAAATTCATGTATTTTGCTAGTTTATTAATTACCCATCATTCATGCATATATGTATATATATACACACATACATACATATACATATTTATGTTACATATTATATTGTTATATACTATTTATATATAATATAGTGTGTACTTATATATGGTATAAATAAATGCATGAAAATGATGAAGACCAAATTTGGGCAAGATGGGAGTAAACTGAACTATGGGAAAGACGAAGGGAAAGGGATATGATTATGGAAGTGGATTGATAACATTTTTTCTTAAGCTGGGTGGGAGATATACAGTTATTCATTGTATCATGTAAATCTTTTCTTCTCTTGTTTGAAATTTATAATAAATTTAAAAATTATTTTTTTAAATAAGTCAAGTATTGATAATTCTCGTAACAAAAGAAGCAGTAACCCACCTCCATCCCCACATGGAATCCTACTTCCTAGAGGCAATCATGTTCAATCCAGCCTTTTCTTTTAGAATTTTACTCCATTAAAATAAAAAGATGCCCAGTTCTTGATCCTGTATAGAATTTAGAATTGCGCACAATGAATGCATCACCATATCAAGAGTGTAGATCTCCTTCAGAGAAATAAAGTCCATTTCAAATGTAGAATTAACTAGTTCGGTTAAATTTCAGACCAACGTTAGCCCGGGGAAGCTAAATTGAATGGCATATGCAACAAATTGCTTACTAGATTTCAAAGATGTGGCTGTAAACTCCCTAGAGTGAGGAAGAAGGATCTGCAGATTTGACAGGGGTGGGAAGGATGGAGGGCAGGTTGATGTTTGAAAGGCACCAAAAGGAGTTGGACAGCAATGGTGATAAAGATGGTAACAGTGAAATACACATGAAAAGGTGGCCTTTAGAGCTTATTAACAAAATATGCTCCATGGATCTTGTCCGGCCCTACCTACTTAATGAAAACATGGGTTTGTCTGTTGTGTTCATTAATTCCTGATGCATAGTAGGCACTTAATAAATATTTGTTGAATTAGCAAATAAATGAATGCAACGTTAGATGGAGTGTGGCAAATGTAACAGAATAACATGTCACAATGCTGTCGGTAGTTTCCTCTGAAAAATTCCTTCGTGGATATAAATTGAAAATATTTCTCACCCAGGTTGGAGACCTAAAGAAGAATGAAATTTGTGCTTCCAGCACCTTCACGTTGCCGGAGTCTCGGTGGAAATCTGCTAGCCTGTGTCAACAGCATAGCTTCACCTCATCCAGGAAGTTACAGTGAGAACTCCTCATTTCCAAAAGTACTTATTGACGAGAATTCATTTAAAATCAGAGGGTGAGGGGGCTGCACTGGGGGAGAGTAGAGGTATTCTTTAGGGTACTTGTTTTTCAAAGCTGGAACTTAAACCTTCTATTTATGTCCTTTGATATTTGTTTTGTCTCTTTCCTTTCTCTGACTTTCTCACACACTTTGGCTGATATTTTCACACTTGAAACATTTTAATTATTTATGGAAGGACTTAAGGCTGAGGGGCTGGCTTATCTGCTCATGACTTTCATTAGTTTTAAGTTTTTTGTGTGTTATATCCTGGGAGTTCTCACCATATTTTGCAAGTTTATTTATCACCCATCATTCATTGTCAGGATTTGAATCAGCAAATGTATTCTTTTGTTTAATCTTGTTTTTTTCCTCTTCTTTCTCTGCGCTTAATTCTGAATAGCAAATACATCATAGTGCTTTATTCTTTTGGTTCTAATCCATTGACAAAATACTGTAAAGACCCACGAATTCTTGTTCGTGCTTGTTTTGGTGATGGTCAATAGTCCCTTATTTGAGTACATGCCCCAGCATGTTGTGGAAAGAGTGAAGGTTGGAAGGTCTGATTTTTGTCCAGATTCTGCAATTTACCAGCTCTATGAGTTTAAGCTAATTACTCAGACCCTCTGTGCCTTAGTTTCTTTATCCATCCAGTGAGTATAAGATGACTGTGCTTACAGGATTGTTGTCAAATCAACTGAAACAAAAAGCTAGAAATGTGTTCTGGAAAGCACTTTTGATACCGACCCTGGTATCAGTTTCCCCACATTAAACCTAGCATATGTGGGGTTAAAACCAAAACACTCATTCCCTGCTTACTCTCTGGCTTTCTGCCTCCAGAATCCACTATCCTCCATTGAGACAGACACCATCAAGGACAAGCACCTGGACCATCTCCTCCCCACAAAGAGATACGAGCTGGTGGGAAAGCTGCTGCCCAGCAAGGTCACGAGCTCCCTCCTCTCTGCAAGTGTCTCAAGGCCAAAGACAGGCTGGTGGGAAAGCTCCGACCAACAAGGCCATATGCTCCCCCTCCGCTACCTAAAGCCCCAAATAAAAACCCTTCCTTTTAGCTTTTCGGGGAGTTTGGGATTTGAGCGTTAGCTGCCCTCTCTCCTTGCTCAGCGCTGTGCAAAAATAAAGTTCCTACTTTCTTCCACCACACCCGGTGTCAGAGGTTGGCTTGCTGCGCAATGGGTGAGTGAACTCACTTCAGGTTCGGTAACACTTTATCAATCTAAAACATCCTTGCCAGATGTCCCGTTAATGAGGTTGCCCTGATCACTGGTTTAGGTGTGCTGGCCCAGAATTATCTGCTCTTCAGGAGAGGCAGAATCATAGCCAAGCCCCTTGGTAGAGCTCAATTGTTCAGTCATTCTTAAAGATATTATTGAGCACTATGTGCCTGACACTTTTTGAGAAGTTGCAAATACACTGGTGAAATGATAGAGGTAAGTCTTTACTCCCCTGAGCTTGTATTCTAGTCAGCAGAAGATTATAGGAAAAGTATAATTTATATAGAATAGGAAATATATGTGCACAGGTATGTTTATATTTATACTAAAGGAGTGATGGCATGTCATTAATGTTGCAAATTATACACATAAATAAGTTCTCAAAAAAAAATCCCCCTTCTTATTGTGTACGTGCATACCTTATAAAAACCATGGGCACTGAAAAGTAAGCCAAGGTGATGTTTAGGGTGGAGGTAGAGGGAATGCTCACTCCCTGAGCCAAGGCCAAGCCCTAGTAGGGGCCTTCATTAGCAACCCCATAGAAAGACCATTCTCTCTCTTTTCAAATATAGCCACCTTCTTTCCATTCTGACCCCTCTTGATTGTTTCTTTTTTCAAGAGAAAAACGCATTGCCTGTAACCCATGAAAGACTTTTTCCTCCACAATCTCCATGACCCAACTAAAATAAATGACTGCCATACTATAAACACCTTCCCTGTCACTCATCCCACCTTAGAGACTATATGTATATGCCCCCAAACAACCCCCTTTGGGTTTATTTAATCCTTTTGGCAGAAAGCAAAAGCTAGCTCATGCTTTGTCCTTATAATGTGGCATAGTGGCTGAGGACACATGGGTGGAAGGCTCAGGTGCCAGATATACCGCTGAGCAATTGTGTGAGTTTGGGCAAGAGATTCAGTTCTTCTGTGCCTCAGTTTCTTCATTTGAAACACGAGATAACAAAATTACTCATCTCATGATGTTTTTGTAAGAGTTAAATGAATAGAATGATCACTCAAGCAATATTGATAGTATTGTTGTTTCTTGATAGGGTAGTTAATCTTAGTTTTACCGTAATCTTCTAACAGAGAGCATGGTGGCTCTAAGAGAATGAATAAAGATTTATTCAGTAAATATAAACTCAGAATGAATCATCATTTTAACTGTAGGAAGCTATATAATAGATGTGATGTTTTGGATCTGGTATCTGTGACCCCACATAATTTAATTTTTCTGAGGGATTATTTCTTTGCTTACTAATAATGAAAAATGTTAGCCTCTGTTCATTTCAAGTTCTAAAAATGATATGAGAAGGAAGAATTACAGAAAACAGAAAAACTATATTGAGGAATTAAAATTATTCAGAGGTGAGATGAATGAGAATCAAACGGAAAAGTTTTGAGTTCATGCAGGCAGGAAGCACAGAGAAGAGAAGCTCTTAGTCATATAAATTGATGTAGCCCAATGGCCTAAACAGAAAAAGCAGTTTGAAAGGCTTCTGGGTCATGGAAACAATGAAGAATAGAAAATTCACTCTTGGTGTCAATTTTCTGGATTGTTAAGTGGATGAAATGACAATTAATTTTAAAGTGTTTTGAAAAGAATAAAAGTGCTTTAAAAATGCGAGGCCATTTAGTGATGAGCAGATACACTCCTTCAATAATGGATACTTAAGACAGAAAAACAGGATCTTGGGTTGTGCTCATTTCATCAGCATCCTGTTGATTTTGGTTGATTCAGGGTATGGGGTGTAGAGTCAGCCATTCGTTGTTTAATGAAATTTAGTATCCAAAATAACTTATTTTGTTTACATAAATATTCGTCTTCTTTTAAACAGAATTTTTGGCCTTTGCTGTTGCTACAGAATTAAAAAAAAAAAAACAGTTTCAAAGCAACCTAGCGTATGACTACTCCTTACTCTCATGTCTTTCCATAGGTTTAGGAAAACTTGAACTTATACTTGAAATAAATCTCCATAGTGGTGCAAGGAGGGAGTTGGCGAGGGCAATGAAGACAAAAGTCACAGGATGCTGAAAAATCTAAGACACTTCAGTGGTTGAAAAGAATTTGATGAATATTTTGATAGGTGTATATTTACAAATTATCCGTGTCAGATGCACTATCACATCTTTAAAAATGGTTCCGAACATGGTCGACAGTGGTGTTCAGTGAGGATTGGTTATAACCAGAAAGTATCTGATTATGCTTGCAAGAGAAAATTCTTGGTTCCTAGGATAACATCCACCCAGAAGCCCTATGCTTGGATCTTTAGCAGATGATAATAATTTTTCAAAATGTCTAAAGCTGCTTCTTGAAAATCATGCAGATACAGGAGGCCTTGATGGGAGATTTTCTCAAGATATGAGAGAAGACATCTAAAGAAAAAGCAAAAATCTTATTTTTGTCAAACTATTATAGTATTCCTTGATTTTTTTTATCTGCAATTATCCTTTGGATTACCCTTGCATGTCCCCTCATTGTGTCCTATAGCAGGCTGATACACATGGGATCAGCAACTTTGCCCTCCTCCTAAAGTAAGTTTATATAGATGTGGAGGGAACCAAGAAAGAATGGAGGTTTCCTGGAACTTCTAAGTCATTTAGGGGAAAAAATTTAAAAGGATCATATGACTTAGGCCCTGCTCTCAAGGAGCTAATAATCCAAATGGGGGAGAAGATTAGTACAAAACACTAAGTGTTCAATGGCATTGATGGTAGACAGCCTCCAAGAGGGCACCCAATGACTCCCCTCCTAGTATTCACACCCTTGTGTTGTCCCCTCCATGTCATAAAGGGGTTGTCTGTATAATCAATAGGATATGACAGGCGTGATGGTACATGACTTCCAAGATTGAGTTATAAGAGATAGTGTGGCTTGCATCTTAGTTGCTCACTCTCTCTTCCCTTTAGATAACTCCCTAGAAGAGAAGTCAGATGCCACGTTGTGAGCTGTCCTGTAGAGAGGCCCACAGGTGAGACACTGAAGTCTTGGGCCAAAAGCTGGCAAGGCCCTGAGGCCTGCAGCCAATAGCCACATGGGTGAGCTTGGAAAAGAATCCCGCATACCAGTCGAACCTTCAGAAGACTGCAGCCTAGCCAGCATCTTGAGTGCAACCTCCTGAGATTCTCTGAGCCAGAACCACCCAGCTCTCAGAAACTGTGAGGTAACAAATGTTTATGGTTTTAAGCCCCTAAGTCGGGAGGTAATTTCTTGTGCAGCAGTATATAACTAATGCAGGGTTCTTCAGATAAAGTGCTCTTGGAATTAGGAGAAAGTGGAGGGAGCTCATATGGATAGGCAGCTTGGAGAAAGTGTGGCAACAGTTTCTGTGTTTCACACAGAGAGAGTAAATCTTCCTGCCTCTCACGCCCAGCCATGTAGTTCCTTTCTCCAGCAAAGTCACTGTTACTAGTTTCTTTTGTATCTTTCTGGCATATTCTGATGCTGATTTTGAACATCTTCAATCTACATAAATACTAAGAATAAGAAAACTTGGTACCATGTTTTAAACCCACCTGCAACGTGGGTTCCTAAAAATCCTAATTTTTAAAATCTGTTGTCTGAACTTGCTTCCTTTTTATTCTGCTTTTCTATTTTGCTCAGATCCATAGAATAGACTATTCAAAGTTGCATATTTGGACTCGATACTATTTCAAAATCACTTGAGAAATAAGCTTTTTTAGATGATCACTTCTTTTATGCAGCAGACTAGTTCGAATAGTTAATCTTTCCTTCTTTTCTGGAAATATTTAGCTTTCATTAACAATTCATTAGTGTTAACAGTGTGCTCAGCTGAGGGTCCCTGAATAATGAATTTACAGCCTTTTAGAATTGTGAAGATTTCTTGTCCTATAGGAAATTAACACATTAATTATTAGGGTTTTATTCTTGCTGATGAGCCTCACAAGCTTCTAAGACTTTCCATACACAGGCTGTCGGTGAAGTTATACTTTTCTTCTTGGGAACTCATTTGTATATATGTCAGCATTTGGAATCATGTTAGGTACCTTCCGCTTCCTTTTCAAGTTTAACTTGTGAAAAAATGTAAAAGACCATCTGAATTAACATTTGAAGATTCAATGAAAATTTATTTCAGTCTCAGGTACACAAGAGAGTTCTTTATTTTCACTTACTAACCAATTTTTCTTCCACATGTGATGTTTCCATGAATCTTTAGCCTTAGTTCTATGGTTGTGCTTCATGTCCTCTTTGTAGCCTCAGTTTGCTTTTTAGCATGTGCTTCACTTCATTTTGAAGTTGGCTACAAACTTTATTTATTTTTTGTTTATTTATTTTTTTAGGAAAATTATCCCTGAGCTAACATCCACTGCCAATCCTCCTCTTTTTTTCTGAGAGAGATTGGCCCTGAGCTAACATCTGTGTCCATCTTCCTCTATTTTATATGTGGGACGCGTGCCACAGCATGGCCTAATAAGTGGTGTGTAGGTCCACAGCAGGGATCTGAACCCGTGAACCCCGGGCCGCCAAAGCAGAGAGCGTGAACTTAACTGCCATGCCACTGGGCAGGCCCTATAAACTTTATTTTTAACCCCAGACCACAAAATATTCACATGATTTAAGACACACACGCACAATGATTAACATATTCTAAATGCCATAAAAACCATAGCAGTCATGCTGTTTTCCTTGGTCAACAGAGTGTACTTGTTTTTATTTATTTCTTTGAAGGTTCATTTTTGCCCTTAGCCATGTGTTTCTGAAATTTTTTCCCCTACTTTAGTTAATTTTTAACATGGCTTTGCAGAATATGCAATAAGTAATACAATTCACAGAAAGTTTCTCCAGCTTGACCTCATGTCCTTTGCAATGGTGCAAGAGTAAACATTTGCTCCTGGGCTCTCCTAATTTCCTCCATCCAAACTTAACTGACTTTATTTTTTATTCCTGGTCCCTGCCCTATGAGGCCAACTCCTAACAGTCTACTGTATATGATTTTCCAGGTTTTCCAATTTTATTTTATCTGTCTTAACATTCATCACTGTTCGGTTTTGCTCCATCTACCTACTAAGACACAATGCAAGCCTATCTTCTTCTGTGAAAACTTCCTGGATAGAACACACTTTGGGGCTTGATAAATTAAAATATTTTTTTTAAAAAAACAGTAAACAGCAAGAAAAGGCTAATGTTCTAATAAGGATATACTACATCAGTCCCACAAACTCATAGAAAGAGACCCTGTTCCTGGATTCTTGGAGGTTATGGCAAAAGTGGCAGCCCACTGAGAGAAAGCATACAGATTAGTAGTTCTCCAAGTTTAGGTACTTAAGCAAAACACCACCTGGGTTGCTTGTAAGAATTGAAGATTTCTAGGTCCCACTCCCAGAGATTCTGATTCAGTAAGTCTGAGGTGGGATCCAAAAATTTACCCTCTGCCAAGATTTCTATGGAATGAGATTTAGTCTCATGCTCTGAGGATCATTTTGATGAGAAACACAGAAAGTTCTTACAAGATCAGTATGTGTATGTTCATAGTCTTTAAACAAGGAGAAAGGTGAATTAAGTGTCTATCATGCATGGGAAATAACTATCCATCTTTCAGATTTTCTAGAAGATTCTTTAGCGAAGGCATAAAGGAAGCATTTAAGTAATTCAAGAGAAAAATATATTTATGGGAGATTGTCTTGTGAAGAGTTTAAGGAAACTATTGGAATTTGCTTTGAAACACGAAAAGATAGAAAAATCTAAAGGAAAGTAGGCATTGTTGACAAGGTGGAAAAATTTGAAATAGCTAAGATGGAGGCTAATTTAAACCTCACATTAATTCTAATAAGTCTGTCTGCATAATTAGAAGTTATGAACCTATAGCTGGTTCCCATTTAATCTAGAAAGACATTTGAGTTAGGTCTTTGCCTACAGAGCAGTGATTCTCATTCCTGGCTGCACAATAGAATTATCTGGGAGAGTTAATAAATATTTATGTCTGGATCCCACCTGCTACACATTGCATTTTAATAAGTCTCAGGCATGGCCTGTGCATTAGGATTGCTAAAACCTGTTCAGGTAATTTTAACGTGAAGACAAGGTTAATAACTACCATTGTAGTTAACCTGGTAATACTGCAGGGCTGCAACTTGTCAAGTACTGGAGTTTGATAGAAATTAAATTATCTAAGGTAGACTGATAGTAGGCAAATTCACATACTATGAACAGTGCTTTGCAGTTCATCATCCCTCTTTCTGTTTAGACTTACTATTGTCAAAGATAAAAAACTTGATAACCTGCACCGTCCAGGGGAGAGAGAGAAAGGTTGATTGATTGATTGGGTTTGGGAGAAAATAAACATCTGATCACTAGAGAAATCTTTCAATCTCTGAGTTAGAGATGAGTCACCAGGCTCCACCATGAACTGGAGGACATTTTCTCAAGACTATCTCTAGACTCTTGGCTCTGGGTCCATAATCACTACTCATTTTTCTGACTGTAATTTGGAGTGCTCAGACGTAGTGTCACTACAGAGAGAGTGCACTGGCCAGAAAACTTGTGTATCCCAGTGCCCTCAACATTTATTTTCTTGTAAATTCATATGTTGACACGTGGCTTATAATTCTTTCTCTATTGAGTCTAGAGAGTATTGGTTGAGCCTCCCATCTCCAACAGCTCCTTTAATTATGGTGTCAGAATAATTTCTTGACTGTAAACTTGAGAGCTAAGACTCTGTGAGACTCAGCCTAATTGAGCAGCTGGACTCCTTCAATAAGATTTCTAGGTTGTTTCTTAACAACTATAAAATGTATTATAGACTTTTACAGCTGTTATGAGTCAGTATTTTATTTTATCAAGATTGAAACAGGCTCAGGGGCCAGCCCCGTGGCCTAGTGGTTCAGTTCACGTGCTCCGCTGCGGCAGCCAGGGTTTCGCTGGTTCAGATCCTGGGCACAGACGTGCCACCACTCATCAGGCCACGTTGAGGCGGCGTCCCATGTGCCACAACTAGAAGGACCTGCAACTAAGATATACAATTATGTACCAGGAGGGATTTGGGGAGATAAAGCAGAAAAAAAAAAAAAAAAAGATTGGCAACAGTTGTTAGCTCAGGTGCCAATCTTAAAAAAAAAAAGAAACCGGCTCAAACAGGTGAAGTGACAAGCAAAGGACAGAGCAGGGACACGGATGGGTAGGGACACAAAACTTTTGAATCTAAGGACATTGCTCCCACAGCATTACAGTGTCTCTCACAAACACTGCTTGCCATAATGACTTTGTTTTCATCCACTTAGATGCCCCTGGCATTTAATGACAGTACGCCTTTGTTAGGAAGCAAATCTTTCCATGGATAAAACAACTTCATAATTATAGAAGCTCCACTTAAACAGCAATTTTTCCTGAGGCCTTATAGCTTCCAAAACCAATATGTGTTGACACATGATGATACACTTCTTAAGCCTGGCATGAATTTCTTCCTTTCTTTTTAGTCATTCAAGAGTGCCTCTGCCTAAGCACACTAAAAATCGGGTAGAAGATGAAAAAAACTCCTTGGTTCAAAAATTTTATTTTTCTCACTTTGAAAAGAACACTCGAGCTTTGATAAAATGTTTATATTCTATTAGAAAAACACAGTCATGTGTTAAACTTCATTTTATATTTAAGAAACACAGCACCAAGAATTAAAGGCAAGGTCAGGATGCTCCATGGATGTGATTCACTTCCTTACGCATGTTTGAGCAGACCTCCTGCACACAGAGTTGCCTTCCAATGTACTAGCCATATAACATTTATTTTATCTGCTTCACTTCAAGTTTGTTATGCTGTCTTTGACCAGTGTTGACAGGGTGAACGAATAACAGAAACCAGACCAGAGATCATTATATTTTCTCTAGGCTGTAAATGTCACGTGTCAGAACAATCACTGGATTCCCACTGGTCTGTTGATTGGATTCAGATTATGACCTCCCCATTCGTTCCACTTAAATTTCCCTGAAGGTCTGAGCTCAACCGTGCTCTGAAACAGTGTTGGCACATCCTGTGTAAACAGCCCACGCTCGGAACTCAGGAATGCCTCAGCAACAGCCTAAGAAAATCTCTATTACAAAACAACTTATAGGTTTGAGGTAAATCATGCTTTCAATCACTTTGGGAAAAGTACTTGCATGACGTACTTCAGTTTGTGTGAACTGGACAGAGAAAACATGTCACAACGGACTATCCAAAATGCTTTTAAACCAAGGGTTCTCTGAAACAGTGTGTTGGGATAAACAACTGTTAGGGACTCTGAAATGTAAGCTGTTCCTACTCCTTCCTTCCATGTCTGTTTTCCAGGTAGTTGCATAGCCCTCAGGCTAACAGCTTTCCTTTGTATAAGTGATACGACAATTTGTGTCTGTGTACCTGGCTTTTGCCTTCTCAGTAAAATATATTACGAGGGTCAAGGCCAGAGAGGAAAGAAGAAACTAACAGGAGAAGATGTTAGTGCTACAGAAAATACAGAGCTTGGGATCCTACAAAAATGGTTCCCTTGGATTGCAAGATAGTAATTTCCTACCCTCAGATGGACAGAAAACCAGAACACAGAAACGTTAATAATGTGATCACATTACACAATATCTACATGTTAGAAAATGTATGTGAAATCTGATTGAGGTGTGTGAATTGCAACAGTGCATCCCAACCCAAAATAAATGTGACCAGAAGTCTACTCCAAGTGGGGACCACCGACCCATGTAGGTCCTACACGAAACTGAATGGAATTCAGCCCAGAAAAAGCAAGTTCCTTGTTAAAGTCAGGAACAAATTAGTCTGCAAAGCAAATCAACACGTGTTCCAGGAATTTTAATTATTAAAAACAAGGATTGTACCTAGAGCCTACATCTTGGTTTCTAATAGCATTAAAAAAAGAAAAAGGAACCAGAGCTCCTTGGAGAAGTGGCTGATCCTAGGACTTGGGCAGAAAATAAACAAAATGAACCTGGAACATCTTTTAGTGTCAGAAAGCAAGAAAGTGTTCGAGAAAACCCAAAACATGTTGATGGGGATATGACAAAGGGCACAGGAGCCAACAGGAAGAGTTCCCACTGGCCAAATATAGAAAAATTTGAACAAACAAAATAAACAAAGTAGTATTGGATTATAAGTCGAAGTATAAAATAAATACCCATGAGTCCACACTGATATGAATATGAATCCCAAATGTTGTATGTTGACATTCCACCCTCAAGGAAGTGGATCACAACATTCCAGTCCTCAAGTGTGCGCTACACATAGTAACCTCCTCCTAAAGAGCACGTTACGGAAAAGTGTTGGAGAAGGGAGACATTTTACTCTGGAGAAATCTGACAAACACCTCTGCCAGGCGACCAAGGTTTACATCATCAGTGATAAATCATACTGACAGCATATACCCTTGATTTGATGTGATGTGATGAAAATGGCACTTAACTTTGTGATCTTCCTCCCCCAAACCCACAATCATGAGAAAATGACAAGTTTTTTGAAATGCTTGATCAGTACTCCTCAAAACTTTCAAAGTCATCAAAACCAAAAAAAGTCTGAGAAACTGTCATAGCCAGGAGGAGCATAAGGAGACATGACAATTAAGTGCCATATGGTATCCTGTAAGGGATCCTAGAACAGAAAAAGGACATTAAGTTAAAAAAAAGAAAAAGAAAAGCTAAGGATATCTGAATCAAGTATGGGATTCAGTTAATAATAATGTATCAATATTGGTTCATTAATTGTGACAAAAATACCATGTTAATGTAAGAGGTTACTAATAGAGGAAGCTGGATGTGGGGCATAAGAGGACTCTCTGTATTATCTTCATAACTTTTCTGTAAATCTATGAATATTCTATAATTAAAAGCTTATTAAAAACGATATTTAAAAAAACAGGGATAAGATGGTTGTGCAATGGGTAAGGAAAAGAAGACAGAAAAGGACATACCCAGGTAATGTGATTGAGTCTGTGGGAAGTTATAGAAAACTGGGGAATATTTCTTAGGGACCGTGCCTGTCCTGGGTGTGTGCTGCACACAGAAGGTCCACCTAGAGACATTTCCACAGGAGTGATGGTACAGGTTTGCATGTTAGAAGGCAACAAAGAAGAAGAGACAGATGTGAGAACTAGAATCTCTGCCCAGGAGCTCTAAGAGGGAAGAGCTGTGTTTACTGATGTTAAGGTTATGGGAGGAAGGTTTCTCTTGAATCCAGTTATAGGGGGTTTCAAGTCCGCTAGTTCTCATTTCGCATTATAATTAAAAAACATAATTACACATAATTTATATATTTATTTATATAATATGTCTTGGTAAATATATAAATATATGTTTACATATTATTTATACATGTTACATTTCTGCATAATAATAATATAAGTCTTATATAAATTATAATTCTAGGGCTGTGAGCCTGATTCTGGGAGAAAACTTCTAAGGGGTCCTTTTCATAATCAGTAAGCATCTGTTGAGCATCTGCTATGCATCAGGAATTAAAGATACAGAGATGAACAGGACAAGGTCTGAGGTCCTTGTTGTCAGGAATCTCATTAAATCATGGGGGCAGGTCCACAGGGTAGTATGAGAATCCCTAAAATAGAAGTAAACGTGAGGTGCCAAGGGGCCATAGAAAAGAAGCATCTAGATCAGACTTGGGGTCAGTGAAGACCTGAACTGAGTGTGGAAAGATAACTTAAAAATAAGCCAGGCGAAGGGCTGGCCTTGAAGCAAGCAAAGTCACAGAGGCATGAAGCAATATGCCTCATTTGAAGAAGCCCAGAGAGTCCGGCACAGCTGGAGGGAAGGCAGATGTGGGATGGTGGCAAGAAATGAGACCGAAGCATTAAAGAGTGTATGGGATAACAAGGACTTGAGGAATGACTTAAGAACGTGAACTTTTTCTGGAATATTACAATCAGGCTCCTCACAGTCTCTCATATCCCACTTCTGGTATCCACTGGTGCTTTGTAATAACCTATCAAAAAGTCCTACAAGACAAATGGAGAGATGAACACAGTCGACTAATGTTGTCAGATGACGGACTGCAGACTGATGCTTCACTGTCGTTTTTATTGTTCTGTATGTTGCATTTCTATCATAAGGAATATATTTTAAAGGAAGTAAAAATGCATATGATGAAAGTGCAAAATTTCTGCCTCATGAAGATGATAAAAGAGTGTGCATGGGAGGGGAATTCCTACACCAGACGAATTGTGCCATAGCAAATTTTTAGAAATACTTACCTGGCATTCTTGGGATGCAGATTTTGCTACTCATTTAACCATAGACTTAATTTTTCTATGGACTGTTCATATTCTTTGAGTGCCTTCAGGGTACAGAAAACTGCACGTCAACCCCAGCAGGCCCTTAGCAAAAATGGAAGGGTTCTAAGAATTGGGAAGTTTCCCTTGGAGAAGAGGAGGCTCAGGGGCAATGTGTGAAGACCTGTTCCCAGGGGTGCTGTCATGAGTTAGCCAGGGGGAATATGAGGTTCAGGAAGGCTGAGCAAGAGCCCTGTCCATCTAGTCTACCCAGTATCCGCAGTGCCCAGCAGACGTCCTCGCAAGAGAAAGCTCTGAATGAGGACTGCCAGATGGCTGGGAGGATGGAGCGATGGAGGAAGGGGTTGTGGAAACATCTGGGAGTGATGCTGCCAACTGCACACAGCCGGCACCCTCAGGAAAAGGGGTGGAAGTCTGCTGCCGAGAGCCTCACTGGTCCGTGGTGTGGGCTCCTAAACCAGGCTCTGTGGGGCCGCTTCCTGGCTCTGTCACTCTCCTGCCTGGTGGGCAAGAAACGTCATCTTCCTCTGCTGGGTTTCCTCATCAGTAAATGCAGGATATTAAAAGATATAATAATAATGTTTATGGCATACGGTGGCTGTGAGGATTGTGATACACATCACTTAAAATACATGTGATCCGTCGATGGATTGAGCGATCTATCATCTATCTAAATTCAGCCTCTAACAGTTCTGACAGAAGCTGACACATGGAAATCATTAAAACACCATTTATCTATTCATTTTAAGGTGTCTTTCCTCTTTGGTACTTAGCCTCTTGAACACTAATAACGAGAAAAAAGGAGAGACAAGATAGGGAAATAATATACAATTTTCCATCTTATTTTACTCTCTCTTATTCTGAGTAAGGAGAAATTGAATGAGAACCATGAAAAAATGATTATTGTGGAAGGAGGAAAATAACAAGTCAAAATGAACCCACAAAATTTTGAAAAGTGTGGTGTGATTAACATAATTAACTAACGGGTTTTTCAGTTTGGTCAGATGGGTTGACTTAAAGTTGAATTTACATAGACAGAAAATGGAAGGAAGAGAAGAGGTGGCAGATTTTCGACACATACCAGGGTGAGAAAAATACTTTGCCACCTAAAAATGAATCTTTTCTCCTGCTTTAATCCTCGAAGAGAAAGGGGAAAAGAAACACCGAGGGCTGAACGCCCTGAGCAGGAGTTGATCTGTGCTTTACTCTTTGGCTGAATTCCTGACAGGCTTACTCATGCTGCTGCTGCTGTCCCTGCGTCACACTGATTCCAGGAACTTCTCATGGTCACTAGTAAGGGAGCAAATTATCTGCTGCAGGTGGTGATCGTCTCCTCAATGACACTCGGCTCCAGACTATGAGAGAGGACTCTGCCTCCCTATCACCATATCCCGCACTCCGAGTTCTCACCCCCTGCCCGTCACCCCCGGCTAACAGCCTGTGCTGAAAGGCAGCCTCTCCTCTCAAGGCTGCAAGTAGAAGACTGTGACTCGGGCTTCATGACAAATCTCTGATTCTTGGAATTATTTGGCAGGTGGATTTGCCGAACCACTAAGTTCGCGTAACTTGAAAATAAGATGAGAAAAGAGGAACAGCTGAGATGTCTGACATTTCCTCGATTTTAAAAAAAGGCCCTACTCAGTGTGCCACTTGGAGTAGATGCTCCCGTGGGCAGCAATGACCGACCTTCAATGCATAGTAGGTCCCTCTAAGTAACTGCTGTGCCCATTGGCCTTGTCTCCTAAATATCCAGTCCATGCTCTTCCACTGGATATTAACATGCATTTGGGAGAATTGGGGAACTGACCCTAATTTTAACAAAGGCCTGTTCAGTTATAAGGTTTTCTCATTCCCTTCACCAGTGACTGGTGTTGGAACGAATATATGACTCAACCTGGCACAGGAAGCATTTACTGAAGGCTGTGGCTTCGCCAGACATAAAAATGTCGCCTGTCCTATGACTTCGAGGGGAATCAGCTGAATGCTGTGGATGGTTGGATGGCAGAGGGGAAGCTGAGCCCACAATGGCATTGTTAAACTCCTGGAGTCAACCTGAAGTGGGTCCTGCCTTAGGATAACCTCCTGTGAGACCTAATTAAATGGCTTTGTTTTTTCAAACCATTTTAGTTTACTTACTTGCTGCTAAAGCATCCTAAAACTACCAAAATCTACGTAAAATACGGAATTTGTCTTTTAAATTACAACAATTTGATGTAAACAGATGAGATTAGCTTTTTAAGAAACACGGAGTTTCCTGATGAAGAAATGGACGAATGAATGAATGAATAAAAGCCTGTCTAATCACCAAGTTTTATTCATTAATTCTTCAAGCCTTAGTTGAGTGTCCACTTTGGGTCTAGCACTGTAGTAGACAGTGAAGGTATGTGGATAAATAATACCTCGCCCTCAAATTGCTCATATCTGCTAGAAGATACGGATGCAGAAAAAGAACATGGAAGTACAATGTGGTAACTGCGATAATGGAGCTGTGCAAATATTCCTGTGTTCCAGAGAAGTGATGATGCCAGAGCTGTGATTTATAAGATAACTGGGAGATAAACTAAGTCAGGTAGAAAGGAAGCAAATGAGCATCCCAGGCTTTGGAGACACTGTGAACAAAGGCAGGGCATTCATCACTCAGACTATAATGTGAATGATCACATTTAGAGTTGTCCAGTGTACAACCTAGCAACTGCAGGACTCAACCCTGAATAAAGGCACAGGAAAATAGAAAATAGTGTGAGAATTCACAGAACTACAAACTGTCACTCTTGCTGCAATGGCAGACAGGAGATGAGGTTAGAGAGGCGCTCAGAAATATGTATTCTTCTTGTAGAGTCACTTTATATAAGACGTTAAGGAAACTGAACTTTACCTCATAAGTTAGTATTTCTCATAAAGTATGTATATTAGCATCACCTGGTGAACATTTTTCAAATGCAGACTTGCAGGCCCAACTCCCAGAGATTGATCTGGTAAATCTGGGGTGGGGCCAGATTTAACCAGACCTCCAGTTGCTTCTTCTACCTCCTAGAATTGAAGAAAAAGTGGTGAAGGTGATGTGGTGTCACTGAAGGAGGTCAGTCAATGGGGTGACAGTCAAATTCGTTTCAGAAAAAGGCCATTTTTGCTGCTGTTGGAGGAATGGATTGGGAGCTGGCAGAGTGGAGGCAGTTGGGAAGATGTGCAGTAATTCAGATGAAACATGAGGAGACAAGGACAGTAGGGAGGGAGAGGGGGCCAAAGATTTATGTAGCTCCTTCGCCAGATCAGATGGCCTCCGGGCCAGAGGAGCACTGTGACCCTCACTTGTTTTCTGGATGGAGAGCCTTGTTTAGGAAACTCCTTGCAAGTGGGCAGAGAGTGCCAGAAGCCTGTGTGACGTCTCGTGAAATTGCTACAGCAACTGACTTCATGGTTCCTGCCGAGGAGACGCCTGTTCTAGGAATTGAGGCTGAGGGAGTCATTAAGCACTGTGGTCCCAGGCACCATAAGCCTTTCCTCCTATCCCCCTACCCCCTAGCCCCCCCACCCCCCAGGGGCCACAAACAGACAAACCTCACATACGACCCAAGATATTTGCAAAATGCCCCTTCAACTGCCAATTGGAATAGTACACACTGAGTAGTTAAGTGTTGTAAAGACTAGAGGCACCAAGAAAGGAAAGAAAGGAGGCTGGGAAGATAGAAAGAGTAATGAAACCCGCAGCTTTCATCAGACCTTCTTTTTCCCCCCCTGGCAGCTGGTGAACTGGTTGAGGAGATGAATGAACTCATTCAGTAATCCACAACCAAGTGTTTAAACACAGCTCCAAACAGCACTCTGCCACATGCTAACTGTATGACCTGAGGTGACTTATCTAATCTTTCTGTTCCTCAGTTTCCTTGTCTGTAAAATGAGAATAATAATTGTACCACCTCAGAGGGTAGCTATGTGTAATAAATGAGTTCATGTTTGTAAAGTTCTTAGAAGAGTGTAAGCACATTGTGTAACAGAGGTGCAACACTTTGCAAGCCCTTGGAAGTGCTTATTTAAATTTAAATACATTTAATAAATCATATTTAAGATAAATTAAATCCAAATTTGAATAAAATATGCTCATTATGTCTGTAATGACTGGCCAGGGCCTGTGTTGAGCCAGGGTCTCTGCTTTCGAGACTTCACTTCCCTGCTGGGACTGATGCAGTAGTTCATAGGGTCTAGTACCATATGGACAGCCATGACCATAGCCATAGAGAAATCTAGGCCTACATTCACAAGGCCATTTTTCAGCCTCTTACAGAGACTCCAGTGTCATTATAGTTCTTATCTTGTTGAAAGCACCTGACTCTTTCATCTCCCCATGAGTTTCCAGTCTCTTGTATTTTAACCTGTGGTTTCCAGCCCTCTTTCCACTGGTTAAATTTCTAAACATACAGGAAAAAATATTTATCAACACACCTATTATTCTAGCTCCAAAATGAGCTTTTCCATTCTCCCTTCTACAGTGATATTTCTACAAAAAACGATTATTTGTGTTTATGGTTCTACTCAAAGGATAACAGAATTTTGTTTATATATATGAGGCTCTGAGATACTGTCAGAAGAAAAAACTGCCTATAAACAAAAGGAAAGTCTTAAGTTAAAAGTTTAATTCTTGGAGGCCAGCCTGTTAAGTTCACATGCTCCACTTTGGCGGCCCAGGATTCACAGGTTCGGGTGTGGCCCTATGCATTACTCATCAAGCCATGCTGTGATGGCATCCCACATACAAAAAAATAGAGGAAGATTGGCACAGATGTTAGCTCAGCAACAATCTTCCTCAAGCAAAAAGTGGAAGATTGGCAACAGATGTTAGCTCAGGGCCAATCTTCCTCAAGCAAACAGAGGAAGATTGGCAACAAATGTTAGCTCAGGGACAGCCTTCCTCTCACACACACACAAAAATTTAATTCTTAATTCCATTTCAAAGAACCGTGAGTGGGAGCAGAGTTAATTCTCTTATTTCTGAAGGAGAGTTAGATGTTCAGACACTGCCCACCAAGCTACACTTGACTTTGGGAATGTATTTTATTACAATAGGGAAACATCAACAAAACATCTAACCCCTTTTCAGGCTGAAAGACATTTGTCACACTAGGAGGGAGCATTCTACAGAACAAGTTTCTCAAAGTGTGGTCTTTGGACTGTGTATATCAGAAACTCCTAAAATATCGATTGAAATTTCCAAGGCTCTACCTCAGGCCTGAGGAAGCAGTTCTCTGGGGTGGATCCAAGGCCCCCACTATCCAGGCTTACCAGCTAATTTTGTGCACACTGAAGTTGGTTTATTTTTTTTAAAAGATTGGCCCTCAGCTAAGATCTTTTGCCAATCTTCTTTTTCTTCTTCTTGTTCTTCTCCCCAAAGCCCCCCAGTACATAGTGTATACTCTAGGTGTAGGTCCTTATAATTCTGCTATGTGGGACGCCACCTCAGTGTGGCTTGACGAGTGGCGCCATGTCCACGCCCAGGATCCAAACCCTTGAAACCCTTGGCCACCACCAGAGCAGAGCTTGAGAATTTAACCACTTGGCCGCAGGGTGGCCGCCACACTAAAGTTTTTGAACATGCCACTGAAGCCCTCGGTGGATGTTACCTCAATGGTTCTGATAGTTAAACTGAGCAAAGCAGTCCGTGAGGGCCAAAGTTTCAGAATTAGGGTAATCTTGGGAGAAGAAAGCCTCTATACTTAAGCGTGATATTGTGATTTATAATAAGAAATATATATTTGGTCTTCATCCTTTCTGGCACAGAGCTCCTAAAACCCTTGGAATTTCCTAAATGATGAGTGTGATAAAGTTGTCTTTTGTTATGTCAATGAGGTAACTTTGGGAAAGCACCTAAGGATGGGGGTTGCTTGCCAGGGGAGCCAACTGAGTGATAAAGGAACTTTCAGGCCCACCCCTGACCTGGTGGGAGGGAAGAGAGCCTAGAGGTTGAATCAGTCGCCAGTGGCCAGTGATTTAATCAATCATGCCTACTTAATGATTGATTAATGATTTAATCAATGATGCCTACTTAACTCCCAAAACCCCCAAAAGGACAGGGTCCAGAGAGCTTCTGGGCTGGTGAACACATGGAAATTCCTGGAGACGATGGCACTCTGAGAGGGCATGGGAACTCTGCGCCCTTTCCTCACACCCTGCCCTATGCATCCCTTCCCTCTGTCTGTTCATCTGTATCCTTTATCAGATCCTTTTATAATCAACCAGTAATCCAGTAAGTAAAACCTTTCTCTGAGTTCTGTGATCCGCTCTAGTAAACTAACTGAACCCAAAAAGGGGGTTGTGGGAACCTCTGAATTATAGCCATTCAGTCACAAGTAGATTAACAACCTGGACTTGCTACTGGCATCTTAAGTCCAAGGAGGGGGTCATTGGAACCTCCAGTCTGTAGCCAGTCAGTCAGAAGCACAGGTAACAATCTGGGCTTGCGACTGGTGTGTAAAGGCAGGAGCAAGGGCCGTCTTGTAGACCTGAACCCTTAACCTGTGGGATGATGCTATCTCCAGGTAGACAGTGTCAGAATTGAGTTGACATCTTGGACACCTTGCTGGTGTCCGAGAACTGCTTGTTGGTGTGGGGAATCCCTCCCCCACCATGTTGGAATTGGGTCCAGGAACCCAAAAGACTAAGATACTTGTGTATAAATAAGTATTAAACTTAAGGCAATTATAATGCAAGAAAAGTGATACAGAAAATGAATTAATTACTAGAAAATAGATCCATAACAAGTTATGGATAATTTGAAGGCTGAACCGTATAGCCTTTGAAGATCACATCTGCCACAAAATGTCCCTTGGAGATGCTGTCAGAAATAGACTCCCAGGATGCTCGTACTTGGTATTTTGAGGATATGGCAAACTTGATACCATGCTATTCATTCCCCCATTCGATTACAAATTCTCTGGGATAGAAACCACGCCTCTTGTATTCTTTGTGTCTCTGGGGACTGATCCAATGCCTGTTAATGATAGTAATAATAGACATCAGCTAAATGTTGAGCACATACTGACTGCTCAGTAAATGTTTCCCGAAATGAATTTGGGAAAAGGATCACTTTGTTGAGAAGAGTCCACTGTAAAGGAGAAAACCCAACATAGCTCAGTGAAACATTAAGGTGAATTTATAAAAGCACACACATTGTTGTTATTCAATGAATCCTTGACATTTCACTAAAAATGTCTGTCAACTTCTCTCTTTTCCATTCCGTCATGCCAGGATTGCATGCAATTTTGTTTACAAAGGTTTGTCACTGGCTCTCCCTGTGTCCTTGGTCTTGTCCCTCTACAGTACCCAGAATTTTGCTAACCTTCAACTCATTTAGTAATACAATATACTGAATTTTCACAATACTGAACTCTGTTTTATAAAGTACACTTTAAACTTCTTTCTTGATTTATTTTTATCTATAGGGCTATGTCTTAGTTTATTTCAAAATGACTAGAGCTTAAAAATATTTCTTTAAAACAAGTTCTTCTTTCCATCAGCTCCACTGCAATATTAAAATACAAAAGAAGGTCTTCCATTGGTTAGAACAGCCCCTGGCATCTGGCAGGCTGACATATTTCGTAGGTAAAATGATACACAAAAGAGCACATGCTCTGTCCTCTAAAAATCACATGTGTTAATGAGAAGAGAAAACATATTTGGGCAAATTTTATCTCCCATGGTGCCTGATGCCTTTTGGGGAGTGAGTTTCACTATTTTTGCAAAATCTTTACTTCTGTTTCTAAAAGAGAAGTTTGTAAAAGCAGATTTTACACATTGAAAGAGCTTTTAACATTGTTATGAATTACGTGGTAATATGAGCTAAGGACAAATGAATGAAAAACACATAGATTAACAATCCTGTCAATTCTATATGTGTTTTAAAATTAAGAGAAAAAAATACATTGTGATACAACACATGGAGAGCTTTTACTGAACTAAAATTGTATTGGGGATGTAATTGACAGGGTTCAGGAGGCCCCTGGGATAAAGGCTTTTAGTACTTTTTTCCACAGCTGTAAATTTTAAACAATACAACGTGGGCCTCCTTGTTATATAAGCATGCAAAAAATGGTTATTTGTGTAGAAAGAATAATCTAAAGAAATCAACCTTACTTAGAGTCAGTTTATTGAGTAGGCCTATGAAAGGGAAATGGACAATGGGATCATAAAATGCCACATTAGAAAAGTCCCTAGAGATTATCCATAACCCTTTCATTCTGACTTGGGGCCAAAGATGATAAATTACTTGCCTGAGATTATACAACAGATAAAAGTTAGAATTAGGTCTGGTTTGAAACTCACGATTTTAGTTCCCGATAGAAAAGAATTATTAGGCAATGAAATTGTCAGAAATGCTTGCTATTACTCAAAGTTTTCTCTCTGAACCAGAGAACTCTGCAGCAGCTACTTAACTAAATGACAATCTTCCCTCTATGCAAAGTAGCTATATGATGCAAATATTTTTTTTTAATTTACAATGTTATGAAATAGCTCTGAATAGTTACTATTTCAGCACTGGATCCTGGGTCAAAGGGAAATGAAAAGACTTGAATAAATTACACAAGACAGTCCAAAAAGATGATTTCTATTCTAAAAGAAGAACAAGGAGCTTTCAGGAGCCGGGATGAGACAAGACCAGGCTGCCACCTCGTCTCAGTGTGACCTTGGGCAGGGTTTTGCTTTGAGGCTCAGATTTCTCATGCCACCTCCTAGGACTAAAATAATCCGGAAGAAACATTGAATGAGGAACCAATCTAAAAAGGATTTGGGTGATACAAATGTAGTATGAATGCTATTTTACACTAATTAGATATATATGTATTATACTAATTAATAGCATGTAGTAGTATAGTAGAATGCTAAATATTATTTATATTTATATTACACTAATACTGTTTTAAATGCTTGTACAGTCAATGTTTTTTGTTGTTATAAAGTCAATAGTAGTAGTAACTCTAAACAAAATCTTTGTAGAGACAGAGGTGTCATTTTTGAGGAATTCTAGAGGACTAATGAGATGACCGAAGGGTAGAAAATGGATGCCAGAGGTCTAGTCACAAGACAATTCCTCTATAGTTGCAACACCTTGTGCTTCAATTCTTCCAAATACCTTCAGCATCTTTCCACTTACATGCCCCATTGCCCCAATCTCAATATGTACAAAACCACATTTCCTCTTGTTCTCTGAACCTCTATCTCCTGCCGTTATTAGTGATCTTATCAGTTACCTACTCTCAGCCTGGACACCTACTTGGTTTCATGTTCCACTTCATCTTGTCCTCTGCCCTTCTGTGTCTAGTGGATCAGCAAGTTCTATTGCTTTTTTGAGATTGAGGTGAGATTCACACAACATAAAGTTAGGAAGTTTAAAATTACAATTCAGTGGCATTTAGTCCATTCATAGCGTTCTACCACCACCACCTTTATCAAGTTTCAAAACACTTTCATCGCTCCAAAGAGAATCCATATACTTTTAAGCCGTCAGTCCCTATTTCCCCTACCCCTAGTCCCTGGAAACCACCAGCTGCTTTGTGTCTTTATGGACCCACCTACTCTCGATATTTTCTATCAATGGAGTCTTACAATATGAGGCCTTCTGTGTCTGGCTTATTTCACTGAGCATAATGTTTCTGAGGTTTATCCATGTTGTAGAATCTATTAGTATTTCATTCCTTTTTATGGCTGAATAATATTGTATTTTATGGATTATCACATTTTGTTTATCCATTCATCTATTGATGGACACTTGGGCTGTTTCCTCCTTTTGGCTATAATGAATAGCCCTGCTAGGAACATTCATGCACAAGTATTTGTTTGAGTATCTATTTTCAATTTGTAGGGGAACAGAATTTGCCACCCCAAAATGTGTCTCCTTGGCTCAATTATTTTGGACTGATTATTTTTAAGAGCAAACAACACAGGTAAAAACTTTGACCTTCCCCTAAGAGAATTTAAGATAGAAGGCCTGCTCCAGGAAGGAGCTATCACCATAGATAACTATAGTATGATATGAACTGGATGTGATAGACAGGGAGGAACCTAGCAAGGCCCATTTGATCAAAGTCCTCTCCATGTCCCATTGTCTTTGCAAGGCGTAGCAAACATTTGCTTACCAAACATTTGTTTTCCCTCTCCATGTGAATTGCCTTCCTCCCCTTTCAAGTCTCAAACCACTACTACCAATATCCTTCTTTGTTTTTAACTAAAGATGGCATTTAAGGTGGTGGCTTTGGCCATTTTGGCAAGTTATTCAATTTCCCTGGTTTTCTCCCAGGTATCCATGTTATTAAACTTGGTTGATTTTCTCCTGTTATTCTGTCTCATGTCAATTTAATTCTTAGACCAGCCAGAAGAACCTAGAAGAGTAGAGGAATATTTCTTTCTCCCCTACAAATTCTTTTGGGTATATACTCTTAGAGTTCTTCAGAGAAATAGAGCCAATAGGTTCCCTCCATGTGTAGACATATATATACAGAGAGGTTTATTTTAAGGAATTTGACTCACCTGATTGTGGGAATCGGTAAGTCCAAAATTTGTAGGGCAGGTCAGAGGTTGGAAGTTCAGATAAGAGTTGATATTGTAATTTTGAATTTAGATTTTGCAGGCCAGCAGGCTGGAAACTCAGGGAAGATTTGTTTCTATGTTGCATACTTGAGGAGAATTCTTTCTTCTCTGGGAATCCTGTCTTTGCTCTTAATGCCTTCAACTGATTGGATGAGGCCCACCCCCATTTTAGAGGGTAATCTGTTTTACTCAAAGTTTACTGATTTAAATGTTATTTATATCTGAAAAATACTGTCACAGCAACATCTAGATTGGTGTTTGGCCAAATAACTGGGCACCACTGCATGGCCAAGTTGATGTATAAAATTAACCATCACATAAACCTAGAAATAGAATTGCTGGGTCATATGGTAATTCTACATTTCACTTCTGAGGACTCGCCATACTGTTCTCCACAGCAGCTGCACCATTTTGCATCCCCACCAGCAATGCGCAAGGGTCCAATTTCTCCACATCCTCTCCAACACTTGTTATTTTCTGTAGTTTTTATTAAAGCCATCTTAATGCAGGGGAAGTGGCCTGATTACTTTTTATTATGCCTTTAGGATCACTAAATATTTGTTCTTGGAACTCCACTAAAAACTCCACTTTTGGATGACATAGGAGGTTCTGGGGCTGTGGACCAGAGGAACTCTTTTAGTTGATAATCCAAGCATCCTCTGGTGAGGCTACATTTCAATAATTACTGCAGTGTACATTGTGAGCAGGGAAACACTTCTTCCTAACTTCTGGTGTTTCCCTCCATGTAAAGAAACTTAACATGGCTTAAAACTCATAGCCATTCTGCACCCTCTTACACATAACTAATGCTTGAGCTTGATCGGAAGAAGGAAGTAGGAGTCACTGAGATTCTGCCTTTGTTTTTTGCTTAAGAGTTACTTGCCTGTGGAGAGTCAGTCTTGCCTCTGCTCCTCTAGCAAAGGGCCCATCCCTGCAGGTGGGGATTCCCCAGAATCTCCATGCCGATTCACATCTGCCTAACCTTGGGGTTCAGTGTGAGAAATCTCACATGCTTGCCAATGCATGCCAGATTTTCTAAGAGAATCTCTTTACCAAAGATGTTATTTCTCTATCTGCTGATCCTTTTGTCTTATCTCAATCACTTTGGAACTTAGGTTGAGTAAAGGGATGTTCTTTATTGTATCCATTACTTGAAGACATCTCTATAAAATAACTTATATCATTATTTTACTTTTATTCTATGACTAATCTGATCTTGCTATAGTGTAAGAATATATGCATTTTTTGAATATATTTTATGAATGTGAGAGATTCACCTCATTGGTTGATACCACTGAATGAAGAATTGATTCCTAGGTACTTAAGCTGTTGGGTTAATGCACCTAGTGTCACATTATCAAAAGATGGATCAAGTCTGAACTTCGTACAAGTATTATGGTTATTGTTGTTTAATTTTTTAAAATTATTTTTGTGGGATTGGCAAAATGGCCTGGTATGAGATTTTTCTCTTCTAAAATCAAAATGCTACTTTTCTGAAACAAAATAAAGAATATAGAAAATATTAAGAAAATGAAAGGGTTCACAAGATTTGTGGTCAAGGCAAGGAAATCTTAAGGGGAGAAGTGGCTTTGGTTAAGTAAATCTTTGATTTATTCAGTTTGAACTGATCCTTCATAGTGTTAATTCTTAAAACTCTTGTAATTTTATAAGAACTGTTTCTTCACTCATTTCCTCATATCATTATTTTTTCTATCACCACTAATTATGCTTTTCTGGTCCTTTTGTGGTGCTTCCAAGTTGATGAATAAGTGTGTATCTCTCCCCTTTGGCTATTTTCCTATGGTGATAAGGTCTTTGTTTAACTAAGATAATTCTCCAGACAGACCATTAATGATGTGCATGGCAGTGTGTGCTTCAGAATACCCAGATGGTCAGGTATCTTACTGTGAATTTTCTTGCAAAACTTCAAGTTTAGGTTTCTAAACAGATAAACATTTCTCAGAGCCAGTCAGTCTGCATATTTGTGTCCTGTGTGTAAATACCTTCACACATTCCAGATTATTCTATTTCAAGGCCATTATAATTTTCACCATGAGTATCTGACGCATGAGATTACAAAAATTTTGTTCCAGGAACACTGCCAGCCTAAGAATTAATTATAGGCAAAACAAAACAACTTCACTGAGTTGTGTATGTATATTGAACCCAACCTATCGTTGTTGAAAGAGTATCTCAACTTGCTGTTAATCATTCCCTATTATCTATTTTGAGGTTTGAATTTTATTTTTATAATATTTTTAATTATTTTATTACTGTATTAAGCAATAATATTAGAACCAAGTTCCTAAGTTTATAGTAGGGATTTAATGAGTTAATACACAGAAAGTATTTAGAACATTGTTTAACTGTCATTGTTACTATTAGCCTTAACTTTGGGAGGTAGATTATATTATTGTATTTAATCTTGAGGTTAAAAGTGTGAGCCTGAGTTTTAACCCAGACTTACCAGCCACATGAGTGTATTGCTGAGCTTGGGTTGCCATAAACAAAATAGCCTGGGTGTCTTAAATAACAGACATTTATTTTCTCACTGTTCTGGAGGCTGGAGGTCCGAGGTCAGGGTCCAGCAGAGTCAGTTTCTAGTGAGACTGCTCTTCCTGGCTTACAGACAGCCAACTTTTCCTTAGGTGCTTGCATGATGTCTTCTTTGTAAGAGCCCCTTCAGGAGCAAAGCAAGCTCTGGCGTTTCCTTTTATAAGGGCACTAATCTCATCACCAGAACCCCACCCTCATGAGGTCATCTAAACCTAAATATCTCCCCAAAGCCCACCTCCAAACATCATCACGTTGGGGTTAGTACTTCAATATATGAATTTTGTGGGGCATACAGTTCACTCCATATCAATGACCCTGGACAATATTTATCCTCTCTAAGCTGAGTTTCTCAAGTTGTGAAATGTGGGTTAGAACACAACAGAGTCATTGTGAAATTTAAATGATTATTTTTCTTCTGCTGCTTGTTTGTGTTGTTTTGTAAGGATTTTCCCTACACAGACATGTATTGTTTTCATTGTAAGAAAAAATAATTGAACCCAGCCCGGTGGTGTAGTGGTTAAGTTTGCACACTCTGCTTTGGCAGCCCAGGGTTTACAGATTGGATCCCGGGCATGGAAACATGCCACTCATCAAGCTATGCTGTGGCAGCATCCCACACACAAAATAGAGGAAGATTAGCACAGATATTAGCTCAGAGCCAATCTTCTTCACCAAAAAAAAGAAAAAAAAAGAAAGAAAAAAGAATAAAACACGAACTCTGAAGAGGAAAGGAATTCTCTCTCTTCTGTGCTTATTGGCTTTTTGTTCTGCCTGTCTTTTGCTTTTGAAATCCTTCCTGATGTAGTCTCAGCCTATCTTTTCAGCCATAATTCCCCTCTACTTCCCCCATGCAATGTACCTTCCAGGCAAATAAGACTACTCTTTGCTTCCATGTTCTATGTCTGCTTACCTAGAATATGCTATTTAACCAAATCTAGTTGATGAAATTTCACCTCTGTAAAACTTTTCTAAATCTCTCTCTAAAAAGAAAGTCTCTCCTTAGAGCACCAACAGCACTTTGGGCCATTCTTATAAACATTTTTCATCTGCTTTGTGTTATAGTTAGTTCTGTGCATTCACAGCTTATGTCCCTATTGGGGAAAAGCAATTTGAGTGAAATACAAACCACATTATCTTGCACAGAGTTTAGCACATAGTAACCATTTGCTTCGAAAATGAATTGAAACAAGTGCAAGGGCAGGTGCTGGAGTGAAATTTCCCTTTGTACTTTTAATGCAAAAAGAGATGGTCGTATTCATTACAAAGAAGATAAGACCATAAATGGAATGGCTTACTCAAGAGAAAAAAATGTTGAGTACTAAAGTAGCAGTAATTATACACACAATGATGTGCTGATTTAAATTATAGTCAAGTATTCATTAAAGTCCCTGAAGATCAGTATCAGGCAACTCTTCATTCACTGAGGTTGCTATTGTACTTAAATATAATAAAAATACCTTTTACATTTGTCCAGCACTTAAGAGTTTACAAAGTGCTTTCATGTCTATGATCTCATTTGATCATCACATCAGCCCTGTGAGATGGACAAAAGAACTATTTTTATAGCAGCTCTACAGAACAAAATTCAAGTTTGAAAGGATGTAATTTGTTCAAGGTCACAAGCTAACACACACTGAAACCAGGACTAAATCACGTTTTTTTACTCCTGGTTTGCTCTCTATAAAACAACATGTTATCTCCCACTATACAGATTGTCTTAAAAACTGTTCCATAATCTCTATATATTTTAATAAATTAGATGCGTTCCTTCCGCTATCCTCCTCGCCTTAATCAGCATGTGAATTTTTGCTAGACTCCAAGTCTTCATTGGATTAAGTCTTCAGTAGAACAGATTTTATTTGATTGCAAAATGCTCAGAGAAAATCCTAATATGATTAGGTCAATAATTTTTTTCCAGACTGGTTTTCTATTACTTCAGTAAACTGCGGTACTGCATTTCCCAAGTGTATTTCATTTGTAAAAACACGTCATCTCCCTATTCATTCTCTATTTATTCAACAAAATCCTGAAATCCAGTTAAATAGCTTTAATTTTACAAAAATTCTGGCATTGCTTCCCTGCAGAACACATCGGTTAAAATGAACTTGAAGCATGACATAGCACATACTAGTTTGTGTCTTATTAGAATTTAACAATATCCAATCAAAGCATCTAAATTTCATACACTTTAAGCATTTCTTATTGGTTTATTTGCTATAATTGGCTTGTTTGGCTCTGGGTTATTGTGTCTTTTCGTATTTCCTTATAAAATGTTATCAAGCTTTGTAACCAAAATTACTGCTTGTTTGGTAAATAATACTAATTATAATTCCCGCTGAGTGATAACTTTGGTTATATTTCCCTAAGGAAAACTCACTATTATTTAAGATTATTTTAGAATCCTTAAAGTACCCCAGTTAAATACACGCAGATGGAATTCGTTATGTGATTGCCTCTGGAAGACAATGTTTGGTTCATTTATGTTGTGTTGCAGTGAATGCTATGGTTGATTCCATTTCACGTGACTCTAAGTTTTCATGCGTATGGCCCTCTGCTGGGAAAGGCAGTGCGAGGCTTTTAGACTTTCCCCAGTACCAACAACCTCGTCCCGGTGGTGAAGAGGCTTGCTCTGTGCTTAAAAGCCTTTGGCTTGGCTTCTCGCCATAACATCAATTAGGGCTTGTTTCTCCAGTATTGGTGTCGTGTCAGGGTGCCAGTTTATGACAGGGAAAGAAAGCCCTTCAGATTATAAGTGCTACTTCATTTAGATTCCAAGATCATAGCTTTCATTGAGTTTCCTGTGAGATTGTATCTGCTTTATTCTGGAGCCAAAGCTCTTAGTGACAGACTTCCAAGAGGCATTTTGCAAAAATAGTGTAATACTCTTTTAGGCGGTGAATGAAAATAGGTGTGGCCCAAGTTCATGATGTTCTGAATGTTGTGTTGTGGCTGGGTTACTTTAAAGACACCAAGTTAACACCTTGTAAGAGCGGTACATGGTAGAAAGGCTGAAAACTTAGGTTCTAGAGACGTAGAGTAGTCAGCGTATCTGCGAAACCACGGTAGCAGCCCTGCAAACCTGGGGACAAGGTGGCAGGATGACACTGAGCTGGAGAAGCTGAATCTCAACCAGCATCTAATTCTACAACTACAAGGTACCATCCTTTCCCACTTGGCTCATTCCTCCCAAAGCCTGCACCTGAACCATACATGATGAAAACCTGTTATACTGAGTGTATCATTCTAGTGGAAGATGGAAAAGGTCCTTTGTAAACCAATGGTACCTAGAATATTATGGCCTTTGAAATTCCGTATTTAACTAGAACACCATTCTAAATGGAAAATGAATTTGGGATTTTGATGAAATATAAACTCCATCCAATTGTTGGAGAGACTACACACAGACTGAAATTGATAACACACATCCAGATGTGCAATTGGAAATGCATGTTGTGTATACTATATCACATAAACAAACTAATTTTAACAAATTAAAAAACATGGACTGAATCACAGCTGCCATTTAAGTGGCTTTCTTAGAATAGCAATCCATATTTATTTTTATAATGCTTTTTGAAAGAGAAAACTATTGTTAATCTTCAAGATGTTGGAGATATTATTTTAAGATTGAACCACAAGCACGTGTAACAACTTCAAGGTTACATGACCAAAGCACGGGTCCTCTAGAAACTCTGTTACCCACATGGAAAAAAAGTAAATTGCGGGAACATGTGGAGTTTGGTTAGACTTTGTATAGCCTCACAAGTCTTGGAAGGTAGTGGTGAAAGTTTAATTCTTTAAAAGTCATATTTAGATATTCCAGCATGATTTTCATTACCAAGATGTTTATTGATTACCAAATTATGTGTATATTTTACTGAAAACGTTGAAAGCCGTTAGACATGGTTAATGTCTACTCAAACCCAAAGATGACCTCTGAGACGGCCCCACGATGGCCTCCATTGAACTTCGCCTCTGGGTATTCTTGGATATTGTGAAAATGACAGTGTGTGACTTTCAATGATAGGTCATTAAAGACATTGCAATATCTGCCTCACTGTCTTGTATTACTCTGGGGAAATCCAGGTGCCATGTTATGAGGACATTCATGCAACCTTCCGGAGATGTCCACTTGGGGAGGAACTGAGGCCTTCTGCCAACAACCAGCATTAACTTGCTAGCCATGTGAGTGAGTCACCTTGGAAGTGGGTCCTCCAGCCCCAGTCACGTTCAGGTGACTACGGTCCTGGTTGACTTCTTGACCACAAACTAAGAAGAGACTGTAAGCCAGTTCCACTTAGCAGAGCTGCTCCCTAATTCCTGGCTCACAGAGACTGTGTGAAATAATACATGTTTATTGTTTTAAGACACTAAGTTTTGGGATAAAAGTTCATGCAGCAAGAGATAACTAACACAGATGTGTAAAATATTGCTCTCCACACCCTAGTTTATCAAAAATTTCCTTCTGGCAGAGACTCTCCCAGACTTTTTTCAAAATATTAGATTCTAGGTAATAGAAGAGAACTAATGGTAAAAATGGGGACAATGAAGCACCGTTCCAACACCACTTTAGTAACTTGGTCCTGGGGATTAGAGGAATCAGAAACATCCTGCTGGTTACTCAGCTTTCCTCACTCTCTGTGGTTCTGAACACCATTTAAATGGCACCTGAATTGCAAGATTAGAAATTTTTGTTCTTCAATTAAATAAACAATGTATCCCAAACATTTTTTCTTGAGTGCCCTAAATTTCCAGCTACGTCATTGGATAATTCAGAAGTGAAAGGGCCAGTGAGGTGGTAAATATTTAACAACATTTCATTGAAAATGGCAGAGGAGAGCAATATAAGGGTTTAGTCAGGGCCTAAGATTCAAGAAGACGGACCCATTTCAAGCTTACCTCAGAGCCCTTAGCCCTTACCTCACATGCTAGGCAGCACACTTGCAGAGTTGCAAGGCATGGTACAGGAGCTGTGCCAGGCCAGGCCAGGGCTGTAAGCACAATGGGCCCTGTAGAAGGCACAGGGGATGTGTAGTGACAAATCAAAGAGAAGATACTGCAGAAGGAAACTTGAGAGCTGAGAAACACTTCTTTTCGGATTTGAATAGTCCATCGCTGAAAGAGGCCTAAACTTGAAGACTCTCAAGGAATTGCAGAATGTAGCCACTGCCTGGAACATGGCAAGATCATAACACGTGCAGTTGCCAGGAAGAAAGACTTTCAGAGTACGTGGACAGAAGGGAGTACAAGCAGGATCCTGTGAAGAGGGGTGGCAGCAGGTGGGTGCCATGTACACACGGAGAACTTTAAAACATCTGAGAAGAGAGCACATGGAGGGAAGCTAGAGAAGACACTAGAAAACATCCCAACAACCAGCAGGCTCAGACCCTCACAGCACAATGCTCTTCATCCCCAAAGGAAAGGTTAGTCTTCTAGGGTAAGAATCGTGGTTTTAAGGAGTCCCGGACTGATTATCATTGAATGGCAGTTTTTCAATAGTCAAGCTTGTTAAATTGATTAAAGACACACAAAAAAACAGAAACACTCTTGATATATGAAGACAACAAATGATTGTTTCGCATGGCTGAGAACTTCCTCAAGAAGAGAGCTTATCTGTGACATCTTTGGGTGCTCAGCTTCCTGGCATAATCCCTGGCGTATAGATGGTATTCAATAATATTTATTCAAACAGAAAAATGAAATTTTAATAATTTGGTTGGTCAAATGGCTCCATTCATCTTTTTCACTCCCCAGGAGTCTCAGCAGCTAACAAGGTTTTTTGTAGCAGGCCTTGGGTTGGTTTCATCTGCTCTTGCCACAGTTGCTGGAAATGTTCCAGCTGGAATAAACAATGGTTTCTCCTCATCTCTCAGGGCCTTGGGTTGTTCACATGGGACTGGGCGATCTCTCCAGTCCTGAGCAGCTCTGCTATTAGTTCTATGCCGTTGCTTCATTTCGCAAATGGAAAATCTGAGGATTTCCCTGGGGCACATAGCTAGAGAAAAGTGGAACTGGGTTTGAACACTGACTTCTTGGCTACAATCCACTCCTCTTACCATCTTACAACCTCATCCATAGACCCATGTCAGCCATGCTTCCGATTCTTGCCTCAAAATCAGTAGTAGGTGACCATGGGGCATGAATTCTTTGTGAAATAGCTGCCTGAGACATCAGTTTGTATTGTGCTTAGATCTGCTAAGTGGGGCAATGGTTGGGAGATTAGTTGACTTCCCTGGGAAATAGTACTTCACTTCCCACACAAACGTTGGCACTGTCGATTCTAGTCTCCTTGGCCATGCTTTTCACTGGCTATAGATATCTGACAAGCTGCTAAGGGGAAAATAAGAAAGGCCACTCTGCTGGCTAATCTGTTTGTCATTCCTCCAGCCACCCGCCATCCCTGCAGATCCACTGTAAGTAGTCTTAGCTCTTCTCCATCTTGCTTTGTGCCCTCTGGGGCAAGACCCCTAAGGCCTACAATCCATAGGATTCTTTGTCCTCTGGCTTCTCTTCAGGTCTAGCAGGAGATCTGAGGGAAGAAGGAGAGATTGGGGTAGTTTTTCCCTTGTTCCCCTCCTGCTTCTGCACCAAGTTCTGGCAGTATCTGTGACCACAGCTCTGTCAAGTTGCCCTCTCTTCCATAGCTCCAGCTCTCAGCTGGCTCTGGAAATACTGTCTCTACGCACTTTATTCTTCGTGCCTGGGAGAGGTAACAGCTTTCTGCTATTGCTAAACCCTGGGAGCCTCCATATCACTTGCCAGTCTCCTTAAGCTGTACATATAGCTCTGTGAGTAGTCTCCTTATTAATCCACTTCTAAGATCCCAGCTGAATGAGCTTTGTGCTTCCTGCCACAACCCCTGCCTAAGATAGTCACTCCAAGAAAAACTCCCCCCAGAGCCTTAAAAAAGCATGGCTTTATAATCAGGATTTCTCAGCCTTAGCATCATTGGTATTTTGGGCTGGATAATCCTTTGTTGTGTGGGACCATCACACGTGTTGTAAGATGTTTAGCAGCATCCCTGGCCTCACCCACTACATGCCAGTAGTATTGTGACAAATAAAAATGTCTTCAGACATTGCCAAATGTCTCGTGAGTGGCAAAATCATCCCCAGTTAAGAACAACTGCTTTATGTTAGTCTTGCCTCTTACAGAGCTTCACCTCTTTATGTCTCAGTTCAAATCCACAGTTTATTTGTGTGACTCTTTAATAATTATAATACCATTTACAATTCGGGTTTTACATATTAACTCATTTGCACTTCATAGAAGTCCTATAAATTAGGCTCAGCCTATGTTAGTGCTGTATGGGACCAAAGGTCAAAGAGGTTATGTGCTTTCTCCGAGAGCACTGGGCTCACAATCAGAGGAAGTTGGACTGAATCTTAACCTTTGGCCTACAGATCCCTTGCTATATCTGGGTGGCTCTCAACTGAGTGATTTGGCTTCTCAGGGTACATTTGGCAATGTCTAGAGACATTTTTAGTTGTCACAGGTGTGCAGGGCATGCCGCTGGTGTTTACCGGATCAAGGCCAGAAATACAGCTTAATATCCTGTAATGCACAAGACAGCCCCCCATGACAAAGACTCATCCTCCCCAAATGTGAATAGTGTTGTGGTTGAGAAACCCTGATCAATCCCCTCTGCTACGCTGCCTCCCTAACCAGCTCGTACTTTTCTCTCACTCTTTCCTACCCTTTGCGCTAGCATGTTCTTTTGCATTTATAAAGATATCTTGAAGGCATAATTGATAGTAGTTCACATTTCAAGGAATCTAAATCATGCCAACTTTAATTTTTAAAATATAATATCCCTGCCTCTCTTCTCTATTTTCTTTAACGTACTTTCTTCTTCCTCGTAGGCTATGTTGGCAAAAAAAAAAAATGTAGAGAGAAATTTCTATTTTCTTAGTTAGATTTGGAAAGTAATTTTGGAACATGGGACTAACAAAAGGGAAAGAAAAATTGGTAAATACTTTGGAGTTTAAATACAATGTTTATAACTTGATCATTGATGAACTATTTACAAAATATCTTACGGCAGGTATAAAAGTTAATATTTTTCAACCTTGACCTAGAAATATTGCAAACAGGTGGAATAAGAAAAAGAATATTTTCAGTGAGGTTCAAGGGAGGAAACAAGTGTAAGAGATGTGGTATGGAGTGTAGTGTGGTGCTATTATTGTTTTAGCGTCCTTCATCGGCTCTAAACTCTGCTACTTCTATTTTTTATTTTATTTTTAAATTAATACATAGTAACAGACTATTTTGGTGTATTTTAACACATACACTTAATGCATTTTAACACATGTACAAATTTGTGTAAATATATCACAATGAGGGCACAGAAGAGTTGCATCACCCTAAAAATTCTCTCATGCTACCCCATAATAGTCATAGCCTCATCCACCCTTAACCCCCCTGGTAACCGCAAATCTGTTCTTCATCACTATGAAGAATTGAAACACAGAGTATATAACCTTTGAGACTCATTGCTTTCAGCAGCATAATGTCTTGGAGATTAATTTTGTTTATTGTGTGGATCAATAGTTTACTAATTTTTATTGCTGAGTAGCATTCCATTGTATGGATATATCACAGTTTGCTTATTTACCTGTTGAAAGATAGTGGGTTTCCAATTTTTTATTATTATAAACAGAGCTGCTATATATTTTAGTGTACAGGTTTTTGTATGAACATAAATCTTAATTTCTCTAAGGTAAATGCCTAGGAGTGAGATTGCTAGATCATGTGGTAAATGTGTGCTTACCATTATAAGAAACTGCCAAACTGATTTCCAGAGCAGCTATAACACTCTTCATTTCCATCAGCAGTGGTTGAGTGTTCCAGTTGATCTGTATCTTCACTAGCACTTGGCATTGTCAGAAGTTTTTACTTTAGCCATTCTAGTAGGGATGTAGTGGTATCTCACTGTAGGTTTTATTAAATTTTTTTTTCAAAAGATGCTTCATTTTAAAATAGTTTTAGATATCCCATATACCCCACACCCAGTTTCCCCAGTCGTTAATATCTTATATTAGTATGGTATATTTGTCATAATTAATGAACCAATATTGATACATTATTATTAACTAAAGTTCATATCTTATTCATTCAAGTTTCCTTAGTTTTTACCTACTGTCCTTGTCTGTTCCAGGATCTCACCCAGAATACCCCATTACATTTAGTCATCATGTCTACTTACACTCCTCTTGGCTTTGACAGTTGTCGAAACTTTCTTTGTTTTTGATGACCTTGAAAGTTTTAAGGAATACTGGTCAGATATTTTGTAGAATATTCCTTTATTGAGATTTTTCCTATATTTTCTCATAATTAAATTGGGGTTGTGAAATTTGGGAAGGAAGTCCACAGAGGTTAAATATCATTCTCATCTTATCATATCAAGAGTACATACTATTGAGCCAGCCCTGATGGCCTAGTGGTTCAGGTTTGGCTCTCTCAGAGCTTCGGGCACCCCATTGCAGAACCACACCATCCGCCAGTTGCCATGCTGTGGCGGTGGTGCACATAGAAGAATTAGAAGAACTTACAACCCGGGTATACAACCATGCACTGGGGCTTTGGGGAGGAAAAAAACGAGGAAGATTGGCAACAGATGTAAGCTCAGGGCAAATCTTTCTCTGCAAAAATAAAAATCCTTAGTTTCAAAAAAAAGAGTACATACTATCCACATGACTTGTTACTGTTGATGTTGACCTTGATCATCTGACTTAGGTAGTGTTTGACAAAATTTTCCACTGTAGAATTTCTCTTTTTTTGCCCTTTCTGTAGTGTACTCTTTGGAAGGAATTCTCCATGTGTGGTGCATATTTAAGGAGTGAGGAGCTATGCTCCAATGCTTCCCCTCATTGTCAACCGAGCAGCTACGTAAATTATTTGAATTCTTCTGCATGGGAAATTTGTCCATTCTCCCCTATTTATTTATTTATTTAATCATTTTTCTAAGTATAGACTCATCCATATTTATTTTATACTTTGGGTTAGAACTCAATACTAATTTATTTTTTTTTTGCTCGAATTGTCCCAGCTTTGGCCATTGGGAGCTCTTTCAGTTGGCTCCTGTGTCATTGTCATTCTGGGTTGTGTTGTTTTGTTTTGTTTAGCACTTCCTTACTTTATGGTGCCACAAGATGTTCAAGGCTCGTCTTGTATATTTCCTGCCCCAGTTCTAGAATCAGCAATTTCTTCAGGCAGACTTGGTTCCTTTTATTGGTGATGATATGAGAAACCAAGATCTAGATGCTAGGTGTGCTCATTGTTACTAGGGCTTCATTGCTTTTGGGCCCTCTCAGCTGACAGAGTAAGGAAATATTTTTGTGTATACTAACCCATGCTTATATACATATTTATAAATAATTCTATATGTAACCATCTGCATCTTTATAAAGCTAAGCATGAGTTCATACTGATGTCTCTAGCTCTGATCCATTGCCATGTAAATCATTTGAGCTTTCTGCCTCCTACTTATAACCTCCCCACTCCAACAGTGAGAAACCTGTCTCCCAACATCTGCCATCCATTTACTTTTATTGTTTATTTCTAGTATACACGAATAGTGGTTTCAGAATTGTAAACCATGTGAAAGAACTTTATCAGCTAGAGCACAGGGCTTATGCACAGTTTAGTTGGCTTTTTGTCTTATATACTCCACCGATTTCTAAAACCACATAGATTAGAACCTTTTTCCTCCACCCTCTTCAGTGAGGTTGTTTCATACATTTGTAATATAGTTAGATTTATTTAGGCACAGTTTGCATCCATTCTTGGATACCCCAACCTCCTAAACTTTTCTTATTTACATCATTTAAGATTCATTCTTTCTGCTGTAAGGTTCTATGGATTTTGACAAATGCATAGTCATGTATCCATCATCATAGTATCACACAATGGTCTCATTGTCTTAGAAAATCCCCTGAGCCATTAACTTCCTCATCTCTAAACCCTGGCAACCACTGATCTGTTTACCATCTCTGCAGTTTTGTCTTTCCAGACTGTCATAGAAATGGAATCATAATACTACCTTATTTAATTTATCAATTAAGCATTAATCTTAAATTAGCACTTAAGATTCATGAGTAAAGCTACTATAAACATTCACCTGCAGGTTTTGTTTATACGTACATTTTCAAGTCAGTTGGGTAAATACCTAAGACAGGAATTGCTGGATTACATGATTAGGACTATATTTAGCTTTGTAAGAAACTGCCAAACTGTCTTCCAAATGGCTTCACCAGTTTGCATTCCCGCCAACAACAAATGAAGGTTCTTGTTGCTGCATATCTTCACCAGCAATTGGTATTGTTGGTATTTTGCATTTTGACCATTCTAACAGGTGTGTAGTATCCCTAATTTCTCTCTCTTGTCCATTGTGACATTGTTGTCATTTTATTCATTTCACTTCTCCATATGCTTTAATCACACAATATACTGTTACTATTATTGTTTTCAACAAACAAATATCTTTTATTTATTTATTTATTTTTTTTTAAGATTTTATTTTTTCCTTTTTCTCCCCAAAGCCCCCCGGTACATAGTTGTGTATTCTTCGTTGTGGGTTCCTCTAGTTGTGGCATGTGGGACGCTGCCTCAGCGTGGTCTGACGAGCAGTGCCATGTCCGCGCCCAGGATTCGAACCGACGAAACACTGGGCCGCCTGCAGCGGAGCACGCGAACTTAACCACTCGGCCACGGGGCCAGCCCCAAACAAATATCTTTTAGATCCATTAAAATGAAGAAAACTTAAGATTTTATTTTATCTTTATTTATTACTTCTCTGATGCTCTCTCTTTCTTTAAGTAGATCCAAGTTTCTGACCTATATCATTTTCCTTCTGCCTGAAGAACTTCTTTCAACATTTCTTGCAGGGAAGGTCTGCTGGTGATGAATTCCCTGTTTTTGTTTGTCTGATAAAGTCTTTATTTCTTCTTTACTTTTGAAGAAGAATTTTGCTAGACCAGAATTCTCAGTTGGTGGAGGTTTTTCTTTCAACACTTTAAATTTTTCACTCATTCTCTTCTTTCTTTCAGTTATATTTATCCCCCTTGGTATTATATAAGCTTCTTGGATTTGTGGTTTGGGATCTGTTGTTAATTTGGGGAAGTTCTTGGCCATTATTACTTTAAATATTTTTTTCCCCTCCATTCTTTCTTTCTCTTCCTTCTGCTATTCCAATTGTGTACATGTTATACCCTTAGAAATTGTTCCACGGTTCCTGGATGTTCTATCCTGTTTGTTATGTTTTTGTTTAGTTTTGATTTTTAATTTTTTTCTTTGTATTTCAGCTTGGGAAGTTTCTATTTTCCTACCTTCACACTCACTGATTTTTTTCCCCATGGCCATTGCAAGTATATTGATGAGCCCATGAAGACATTCTTCATTTCTGTTACTACATTTTTGCTTTCTAGCATTTTCTTTTGATTTTTTTATCAGAGTGTACATCTCTCTGCTTACATTACCCATCTGTTCTTGTGTGTTGTCTACTTTTGCCACTGGGACCCTTAACATATTAATCATAGTTATTTAAATTCTTTGTCTCATAATTCCAAAATCCATGTCATATCTGAGACTGGTTCTGATGATTTGCTTTCTCTCTTCAGACTGTGTTTTTCTTGCCTTTTAGCATGCCTTGTAATTTTTTTCTTGAAAGCTAATAAATCCTAATGCTTTTCAGCTTTGAGATCTTAGATACATCACCCAGCCACTCTGAACTCCAGGCACCTCATCTCTATAACAACAGGAATAATGCCTACTTATAAAATGGTTGTGAGGATCACTTAAAAACAAGGTCCTGTGCAAAGGATGAGACTTATGGCAGCCAAGGTGGGGTGCATGATTTGACTTTTCATGGAGGTCGCCAGGTTGATCTTAGGAAGTGGCAAATTTTCTCTTTTTCAGGTTTTTATGGCAACTCTCTCTGTTTGGGGGTTACAGAAATGGATAGAGTGCTGAGAATGGAGCACCAAGTCCTACGTACCTATGGAAAGTAACAACCTAATGATGACATATAAAGTATTCAGTCAGCCATCATTCCTAAGTATGGAAATCTGTTTTCTCACACTAAGCGCCAAGACATTTCTTAGAGTTTCCAAAATGCATTTATTTCTGAACAACCTGGGGTCTTCTGTACTAAAGACAAGTGGGATATGATGATAGCCGTGGTGGGGGATTTGGCGTCTGCTGAAAACAGATCAGATACCACCATCCAGTCCATGGTAATTAAAATCGGACCCCTCTGATGAAGAGTACCCCCACAGAGAAAGATATTTTGTAAAAGATTAAAAATAGCCTCTCAGAAAACACACACACCCCAATCATAGTAATTTTGATTTCAGATTCCTTAGTGTGAATTCAAGTAATTTTAAAACTCAGTTCTGTTCCTCTCTATTTCAGTGGAAAGGAAGCTAAGGAGTTACAGGTTTAAGGAAAGTCTATAGGAACAGTAGGTTATCTACTGTTAGAGATCACAGTGAGTGTACCTTGTGTGCCAACTTTTCTTAGTGCTGAAAATAGTACCTGTGGTAGGCAGAATAATGGCTCCCCAAAGATGTCCATGTCTTCTGGATCCTGTGAATGTGTTACCTTACATAGCAAAAAGGACCTTGCAGGGGTGATTAACTTAAGGAAATTGAGATGGGAGATTATCCAGGATCCCCGGTGGGCCAAATCTAATCACATGGGTCCTTAAAAGCAGACACCCTTTCCTGGCTGTGGTCATAGGGACATGTGACTACGGAAGGATAGTCAGAGAGACCCAATATTGCTGGTTTTTAAGATAGAGAAAGGAGGCCACGAGCCAAGGAATGTGGGTAGAAGCTGGAAAATGTACAGAAATGGATTCTCCTCTGGGATCTCCCTGGTGTCAGCCTGTTGACACCTTGATTTTAGCCCAGAGAGATCAGCGTCAGACTTCTAACCTACAGAATGGTAAGAATAAATTTATGTTGTTTCAAGCCACTAACTTGTAATTTGTTACAGCCGCAATAGAAAACTAATACAGCACCCATTTTAGGAACTCATTGTATTGTTTGCAATAATTCTACCCCTATGCTAAAGGGAAAGCTTTTGTAGAAGTTCTGCCTGTCAATTGCCAGATCCCAGGACTATATTAGATAGCTTATCAACATGGCATTAGTGTCCTAGAAGTAAGACTGATCATATTTCAATTTTGAATATTAAAACTCCTTTTGAAAAATATCAATTCTGAACCTCATGAGAACTTGCCTATTCACAGCTTTAGCAATACCCATATAGTAGCTAAAGTGATTTCTAGTTTCCGGGAGACAAGACGAACAACGAAGACCTCAGAGTTGTAGAAATGTGTATGCTGTGCTCTAGCTGGCAATCTTTCATATGCTGTTCCTGCCTTACTGTGTGAGTCACTGTATTTGCACATCAATAAGTCTCATGGTCCACTGAAAACATTACAAAGAGAACATGAGAGCAGCAGCGTACTTCCTAGAGCTGAAACCAAACAACAAACAAATGTGCCTGCTATCCTACTGATCACACCAGAGATCAGAGAGGGATAATATTTCAATGTAATTGAAAAACAGCACGTAACACTTTAAGGAAAATGAAATTCTAGGCCTTTATAGCAAATAAAATTTAGGAAACTACCCAGGATCTAGCAGTCCAAAGAACTAAAAGTTAGAGAGTAAGAGTCATCCAAACACTTCCTTACTTAGTTCTTGGGGGAGTAAGGGGGCGAGTTCAGTAAATCTGCTCCAGAGAAAACTCACAATTTAAATAAGAAATAAGCACATATGCCCACACATCGAATGGCAACTTCATTTGTCGTGAATCCCCAAGAAGTTAATCTTTTGTGAAAATGTTTTTCTCCTTTGCAAAGATTTCTTCTAGAAGACAGTTACTGATAGAAGGACTCTTAGATTAGCACCGGAATTATGATAACTGAATTTCTGCTGTAAAAGATATTCCTTAGAACAATTTGACATTGTGGATTCCTTAGTGTTGCCAGTACCGTTATGGTAATTTAGCGATTTTTGCTTCAAAAATTAAATGAAACCATGTTTGAACTCAACAGGAAATGTGACAAAATAACCAGCAATTATTTTCCCCAAAATGCAATAACTGAAAACACAAAAGCTTAAGTTTCTATAGCAAATGAAAAAAATTCTTTCTTTGTTGAGGATATACGAGCGGTTCACTCTCAATTTTGTATTGTATATTTTTGCAAATACACCTTTTCCTCTATGAATCTTTAGCCTGCTTTTGAGTCTGGATACATGCCATGTTTCTCAGTACTGTCAGCTATTTGTCTGTTAAATGGTCTGAATTCAGAGAGTCTAGGAAAGTCTCAGTCTTTTACTGGATAGTAAAGAGTGAAATAATTTAGAGAATCCATGTTAAAGAGAAATAGAATCCAGCAAATCTAATACTTTTTATTTAGTTCTTGCCACGTTGCTTGGCTTAATCCAAAATGAATTGTGTTAGCACACCTCCAAAGAGGTCAGATAGATGCCCATCAGAAATTAGATTATATGGCCTGTAGGGGGCAGCAGAGGAAGCTAGCTTGTCAACAATCACGCCAATTAGGAAGCTTCAAGCCATTCTATTCTCAATGTAATCATGTGGTTGAGTCCAAATGTAAACATCAGATGCTGACTGAAGTCACAATATCGCTAAGGAAAAACACTCCCCCTTCCCCTTGCCACCAATAGCAGCATACAGAGCTTTGCAGTTATATTTCTTTTCGAGAGTCTACAGTTGGGCTGCAGAGATGTATAGTTATTAACAATTGCACATATGTAAATGAAGGACAAATTCCAGAAAGCATTTTCTAACTGTAAGGTGAACACTCTTTTAGAGAAATGTAAACGCCTTCTTTCATGCCTGGCTAACACTAATTGAGCACTTATTATGTGCAAGACTGTGTTCTAAGCACTTTATAAATACTAACTCCTTATTGCTTACGACAGCACTGTGAGGTAACTATTCTTATCTCGTTTAGCAGATGAAGAAACTGTGGCTCAAAATTATTGCCACTTGCCCTAGGTCATGCAGCTCATGTATGGTAGAGCCAGTAGGGGTGACTAAATATTCTGTGTCTCAATTGCAACAGGAAACTGCCTTCATGAGATGGGGTGGAGGCGGGTGACTCCTTGGCCTTATATTAATGCTGTATGCATTTTTTCTCAGTCATGGGGCTGCAATCATATATTCACAGCCAGGAAACCCATGTTAAAGGTGAATTATGTGATATGTTGGTCTCAAAAAGCTCTTTCGCTCTTCATATTAACAAATCAACATGGAACTCCTGGGAGCTGAGTGAATGCATAGAGAGCCAAACTTTTTACACGCCCTATTTTCAATAGCCACTTAGTCACGAGCAATTCAAAGGAGAAATAAGTGGAGGCTTTTCATTTCCTTCCTTTCTTGATCTAATCATTCAATAAACACTTATAGAGCCTTCCTCTGGGCCAGGAAATGTTCTAGTTTCTGATGATCCAGTAGGGGCTGAGAAACATGTCCTGCCTTCAGGAAGCTCAAAATCTAGTGTGGAAGCCAGAGAAATGGGTAGTTTACAGAGATGTAATATAATATGCTATATTAAAGCAGAATGCTAGGAGCACACATAAGAGGAATGCCTAACTCAGTCTGGGGGAGAAGAAAGATGTCTTAGATGAGACAAAATGATTTTAACTTCTGGAATTTTAAGGTCCTTAGTAAAAACAGGCAAAAATAGCGATGAATTAAAAAGCTCAATTAGATTTTTGGAGCAGATTACTTATGTATGTTTCACAGGCATGGATAAAAACTTTAATTACTAAAATCAACAAATAGAGCTCCATAAGCTCCTCAAGGGAAGGGACTGCATCTCAGACAAATTCACGTTGTCCAGGCCTAACACAACACTGAGTACCCAGTAGGTCACAACAAATGGTAACTGATCTGAATGTGACAGAGACATGGAGTGGTCTCGTTTGAAGCACCACGTTTAAGAAAGAGCTGATCACTAGGGAAGATGCAAAGAATAGTAAAAGAATGACTGAAGTCTACACACCAAGTCTTGACCCTCAATTAAAATTTCTGAGTTTTTCTGCAGAGCTGCTTGACTGCAGGAACTAAAATCCCTGGGGAAGTGGGCTTGTTCTTGAACCTGATCTTCATCAAAAGGTCCCTTGGGGAATATTAAAAAACACCAGTTGTAAGGAACAACTGACAATCTTTTCTTCTCATTTCAGGTAAAGAAGGCTAATGTAGGATAAAAACCATCATAACTCTAAAAAGTGTTTATGGAGAAGAATCACTTGCCTCAAGTTCAATTTAAGAATGAAAACTTAAGCTAGACAGTAGAGTTGAACTTGAAGTGAATTAAAAAAAAATTGAAATGTGTCAAGGTTCCCACTCAGTCTCAGCTAAACCACAGCTGTCCCTTCTCCAATTTTTCTCCCATTAGGAGATTTGGGAGTGAAATGGAAGAATGGGAAAGAGGTCAAGTTTGAAAGGTGAGCATGTACCACAGGAGAAGTCTCTGCAGACTCATTGCAGAATTTAATTCCCACTACAGAACAGGAATATTAGAACATTGCCCTACACCTCCCACACCACCACCCGCCACCAACAGATATAAACAGCTACATGGAAGAAGAAAGCTCTGGACAGTCTGTTAAACGCCAGAACTCTAAAGACTGGGGACACTCTCTTGTTTTAAATTTTTACAGATAAGTTATTTCGGGAAGAAGAAACCAAACACTAGAAGTAGCTGTAGTGTTTTTCTGTCTGTTTTTCATACTGTGTATTATTTTCAAAATTACTCAACTTTTTGAGAAGTAAAAAAGTCAAAAACAATTGAATTTCATAAAAATAAATCCAGCTATGCTAAATTATTACAGGATTCTAGCCTCAGGGCCTGGAATAAATTGAGCCAAGCCCAACATGCTAGGGGAAACAAACCTTTTTAATAAGGATTTAAATAACGTCCGCTAGCATCGTGCAGCTGAAGAGCCACCTCAAGTACCACTGTGGGGACACCGTGCTAAGTGGGAAATGTATCAGGGAAGACTTCGCAGGTTGGAAAGATGTTTCACAACAAAGTTTCCTTTAGACTGGGCTTGCATATGGCACGTACCTAATGCGGTACTGTTCATACATGTTAGATCTGCAGGTTAAGATTTTATAGGAGGATGTTACAGTTCCAAAGCTGGGCATAAACTTAGCAATCAGCTGGTGCCATGAACCATTTTTTAACAGATCTGCATCAATAGAAGTACAGAAATTAAGAGTATGCATTTAGAAATGTTTATAGCAATTTGATAGTTATTTTATATCTGTTGCATCTCATAATAAAAAGAACTGGGGATTAAATTATGTCTGTTTTTAACTTAATTTTCTGGTCATTCATTTTTATTTCATTTCACAAAATTATCAATCCTTGGGAAATTGGAATATTTTAAAAAATGGCCCTTCTACACACAGTTTGAGAACCGTCCTTGGGGTCATGCTAAGTACCCCTGGGTCAGCCTGGGGCATGTGAATGTAGAATGAGGGGCCAGCATGCCCAGCTGCTGGTTCTCCATCCCTTGCTTTGGAAAAGTAGCACACTATTAATCTGTTTTAAATGTTAGGTGTCAGCAGGATGGATGATGGTGACAATGAAAATTACAATGATAATATTCATGTTGGGAAAGAGAAAAGAAAGTCATATGCCTGGTATAGCTCTTTCTAAACAGAGGGAGAATTTATACTGCTTTTATACCTTCATACTTCTCTCTTTCCACCAATCTGTCTCCAGGGATGGGAGCTCAGCCTAAAGTACGTGATCATGTTGAAAGAGGATTTAGAAGTAATTTCAAAGTTTCTCTCTGTGTTTTGTGCTGTAGATGCACAAAGTAGTTGGTCCTTGCTTGTCAGAGCATCAGAGCTCAATTTGGGCTTGTTAGTGCCATCAAGTCGATTCTGACTCCTAGCATCCCTGTTTACAGCAGAACCCTGCTCGGTCCTTTTTGTGCCATCCTCTCACCTTCTAGCACTATTTCAGACAATGTTCTGCTGCTATTCATAGGGTTTTCATGGTCAATTTTTTCAGAAGCAGGTGGCCAGGTCCTTCTTAGTCTGTATTAGTTGGAAGCTCTGCTGAAACCTGTCGACAATGGGTGACCCTGCTAGTATTTGAAATACCAGTGGCATAGCTTCCAGCATCACAGCAACACGCAGCTACCACAGTGTGACACCCATAGATGGGTGGTGTGGTTCCCTGACCAGGAAATGAACCTGGGCTGTAGTGGTGAGAGTGCTGAGTCTCAACTACTAGACCACTAGGGCCGGCTTCAACTGGGGTAGGGGTTAGAAAATGAAACTGATCTCCATGAGAAATGGTGGAAATCTGAGGCTTACTGAAGGCTAAGGTGGTAAGGGAGAGAAAGAAAGTTCTGAGAAAATGATCAGAGCCTAGGAGAAATTCTCAGCGGCAGAGAAAGGCTATGGATTTTAGAACTTCAGTGGTATTTAATATTCCATTTTCAATTATTGCCCATGCTCTACTATTATATACAGTAATTTCCCTCCATTATCCCAAATCTTCAGGAAAAGTCAGCTTCATCCAATTCCTTTGCATTAATGGAACTCAGGGAAAGAGAAGAATGGAGGGTATCTGTATTACGTTTGTGTGCAGTTTCCATTTTCAGGCAAATTTACAAGCTCACAGGGCAGCAGGGGCAGAAGCAGAGATGCAGAAGAGAGATTGAGAATCCAACAGAATCAGAAAAGTAAACAAGAAATGTCCAGAGCGTCCATGCACTGCTCTGCCTCTCCCCTGACCAATAATCTGCAAAGATATTTTGTGGATAGGAACTGGGTTTCTCACTAAGCTTCAGATGGGAACTCAAAACATTCATTTAGAACGTGAGAGGAAATGGGAGATAATGCTAAGGGCACCGGGGAGAAGAAGGCAGACCTAATGGTCTTAACGTTATCAAACAATTCCTATGTGCCATGTACAAGATCTTTACACTTGTCATCGTGTTTATTCTTTAAAGACACCCCAGCAGCTGAATTCTATCAGTATCCCATTTTACGGGTTTTATTATAACAAATCTAAAAATGCAACAGCAACAAATTGAAAATCATCCTCCTTCATCTTTAGATGAGTAAACCAAGGTCCAAAGGTAATAAATTAACCCAATAGCACATGTTAAAAGGTGTCAGAGTCAAGTCTGAAGGAAGCTCAGAAGCATTGCTAGAGTTTACTTCTTCCAACAAGGGAGCAAAGAAGAGCTCAATACCATATTCCTAAAGGACTTAAAAATATACCTTGGATGTTGATATTAAGTGACAGCTTTCTTTCATGTCAACCTTATCAGAAAAGTCTCTCTTTTATCTGATTCACCAGGTTGGGTTTCTCCTTCTCCAACTCCTTCTTCTTTTGCTGTTGTAACCATAGAAGATGAAAGGTGTGCTCCTCTAGCAGATTATTTCTACAAGAACATTCTGTAATGGCAAAGTCTTAGCTGCAGGCAGCACTGGGTACGTGGATGAGCCTTATCTGACTACCTCAGTGTATACACTTATTAGACTCTCCAGTTTTGTGGCACATGCTGGGTCTATATCCTCCTACTTAGGGAGTTTGGGCTCTAGGTCTTAGAACTAACTGAGTTACATTTTGTGCTGCAAGTGAAGAACAAAGCTGGTTAGTAAACAATACCATGCATGAATTCAGTTGGGTAGGCACCAATCATGGGAAGGTCCCTCTCTTCAACAGGTGTTGAGCTTTCCTAGTTGGCACTCAATGCCACACCTGGCTTTCATTAAAGTATGAAGTGTTGTTCTGTCATCCTGGGGATTCTTGATCTCACCCAGGGAAAGACTCTCTTCTGGTATTTCATGAACCATAGTTTATTTACAAACATCCAGTTGACACATGACTTAAATAGTTCCCTAGACTCAGAAATGATGAGTTTGAGTCTTTATTTCTTCTAGTTCATATTTATTTTTTCTAAATTTATAATTGAGACCATAAAGATTATCTCATGACGTCTCTTTGATTACTCAGATGAGGAAACTGAGGCTTGGTATCTATTACATAGTAGGTGCCCAATAAATATTTATTGAAACACTTGACAGAGAAAAACTGACGTGCTGGGTCACATGGCAGAGCTGTGATGAGAAACCCAGTCTTATAGCTTCTTGCCCAAGGCCCTTTCTGCTATATCACCATCTCCCCTTAGCCTAAACCCATGTTTACTAGCTGCTGCTGCAACTGCTTACAAACAGTGAAGTTCCAAGGCAAGAGATGAGCCAAAGGAGGAGCCTTGGTTCCTAAACAATTTACATCTGTGTATATCTTCAGGCAATAGATGAAAACCATGTTTAAGAGAATGCTGAAGCAAGCAGAAGTAGAGGCAAGTGAGAACACTTTCTCTTTATGCCACACACACACACACACACACACACACACACACTTGTGCTTTTCTTTCCTGAGTAGGAAGCTAAGAGCTCCGGGTGGAAGGAAGTAGAGAGCAGCAGGAAGCAGAGCAGGTGGAAAGCAGTGCCTTGATGCAGTAACTCACTTACCAGCTTTGGCAATGGTTTCAAGAGACATGTTAAGCTTAATATAAGCAGGGGCCAAAGACAAGGTATGTTCTGCCTGATACTCTTATGAAGACTGGAAAGCATCACAGAAAATTGCAACTCTCCCAGGAAGGGAGATTATAAGAAAAGATTTTCCGTTTTCATCCAAATCTGGGACACTGTGCCCAACCCTTGCATGTTTCCCTTCCACCTCTGCCCAAAAGGTTCCTGTCTATTCCAAAGAGAGGTGCTTATTGAGTGAGTCAAATATCAGCCAACTTCTTAAAAATAACAACCTTGTCTGCTGTATCCTTCTCTTCTTGGGAATTTCTTCAAATACAGCTGATTTTCTTAACTCTGTTATCATTTTCACCACTCTGGGCATTTTATCTGCCACCCTAGACAACATGGGTTTACTCATCTTCCTGTGGGCTTTCTAAAAAGAGAAATAACAATGTCAACCCTCTGTGCCTTAAACCAGAGGACATTTATTGTTCACAACCAAAATTATATTAATTACAATAGTAATGCTACCTATTCTTGCCATCAGAGATAGGCCCTAGCTTCTGGTGGCTTGAAGCTGTCGGCATCCTTCTTCCTGAGTTTAGACACTATCAGTGGGTACAGTGTCTAGACGCAGGAAGATATTTGGGGAAAGTGATTTCAGAGGCTGATGGAAATGGGGTGTTAGGAACCATGGGCTCTAATGCTGATAAATCTAGTCGTTTCTTTGTTTGAATCATAATCGGTGTTTCTACAGAACAGAAAGGCCATCACTCAAAATGACCTGAAGATATGAAGGTATTAGTGAGTCTATATATGTATGAGTCTAACATTTGTTCCTACAATTGCCAGCAAGAACAGAAGAGGTGGTAAATGTAGCTCCTGATACAATTTATACAGGTGGAAAAGTCTAAGACTGGCTGGTGCCAGAATTTTAAGGATATTTCCTGAGATCTCTTTACCTGGGAACAGGGACATTTCTCTGCTTATAAAGGTAAGTTGTATGTACCTTCTAGCAATAGGCTTTTGTGTCTATCCAAGCGAGCATAGGCTAAGTGTTTGAATCAAGTCTTGCAAACTCTTACAGAATTCTACCAAATCACGATCCGTAAGCATCAACATCATTCTGGTCTTGTTCAACAATGAATTCACAGCCCCTGGCATTCAGGCACTTAATAAACACTTATTTCACAAATGAATAAGTGAGAAGATCCATGACCGGAGCACCCTTTGAAGTGCTTGCTAGTCTTCTATGAGGAATGCCTTCTCAGGTCTTTGCAAGACTGGCTGCTTCTCATCATTCTGGATTCTTCTGATATTACCCTTTTAGAGAAGCTTTTCCTGAACCCTCATTTAAAGTCCCTTAATCCACCCTGGTCAACCTCTAGTTTTCACCCTACTTTACTCTGTTTAGAGTTTGCAACATGATCTGATTACTTCTTTATGTGTTGAACAATTGACTTCTAAGAAAAATTCCATGTGGGCAAGGAATTTGTCTTGTTCTTTGTGGGAATTCCAGTTCCTGGAATGGTGGTGCCTCGTGTATGGGTAGGTACCCAATAAATATGTGTTAAATAAATGAACATTTTAAAAATGAAAGAATATATTCCTCTGGTGCATCTGAGGGAAAGAGAAGTTTTCAGCAAAACCCTTTCTTTCTTCTCATCCGTTTGGGAGCTGGAAACACTTAATTCCTTTCCTGCCTTCTTTGTGTTAACCCTATTCCTCAAAACGTTTCTGTGGATTCTGATACCTAATTGCTTTTTGTCTCCCGCTATCAATTTTGTCCCTGTCCTTTCCTCTAACTGCCCACTTTGTTTTACTCCTTTGGTGTGAGTCTTACATGCTCTTGCCCACACTTTTAAGGGATCATCTTGGTGGGCAGTAGACATCAATATGTTTTGAATCACTCCATTAAAAGATTTCTCTGTTAAGGTCTCCACATCAATTCTTAGATTTGGTAGCCAGTTATAAATGCCTTATCTTTCTTGCTCTCCAGTGCACCGCCTAACACTCAAAAACTTTTCCCTAGCCCCTTTTCATCACCTCAGAGACCAAAATCTTCCTTACTTTTCTTGTAGGGTCTTTTGTTAATCAAGTTCAGTCTATCACTTGTCAAAGATGGAGGTCAACCTTCTTTTTTCTTGATTAAAGTCAAGTATTGATCAACAATTAAAGTATTTGGGGGCCTTAGTAGCAAAAATTCCTGTTGCAGTTCTTAATATATTTTCATATTTAAAGGGACTAGGAGGACTCTAGGATTCCCTTTAACAGTGACAGGATCAATCACATAAACCTTCTGTGACTCCTCATTTGCCCCAAGATTCTGGGAGGAGAAAGAGCTTGTCATTTCTTATGTCATTGCTTCTAACCATTAAAAATTCACTCGAAGTCCACCACTGTGAATATAGAGGACAAAAGCAGACAGATATACTCACCCCATTTCTTGAGCATCTCAAGGCAGTCTGTCTAAATCGGTTGCTATTCTAGGCTTTGTCTTTTCTTCACAAAGACATATGTTTAAGGTCAAGATCTTCATGATTTTCTGTTCTCTACTGATCATATGATGGACGTCAGCTCAGTGTTATACAAGGCATTACTGAACTAAAAATACTAATCTTGATATGACTGAATACTGTAACTTTCGGCTTTTTGTCCATCCCAACACACCTGAAACATAATATATCCCCATAGCAGTGACCCACTATGACGATGCTTCCTGTGTGAGGGATAATTTGAAAATTCCATTCAATTGATTCTGGTTTTACACATACACAGGCACATGCACACACCTATTGTATATAAAATTAAAATATAGAATGCATCTTCATTTCTGTAATATTTTTCAGTATTGCTGTTATTTAATATTCTGTCATTCCTCGCATGTATAGAACAAATACTTAAGTACCTTTACTTGAACAATTCTGTGAGTAAAAGCCACATAGTCTCTCGACTTTTTAATTTTTTTGGTGAGGAAGATTGGCCCTGAGCTAACATCCATTGCCAATCTTCCTCTTTTTTCTGAGGAAGATTGGCCCTCAGCTAACATCTGTGCCCATCTTCCTTTATTTTGTACATGGGAAGCCACCACAGCATGGCTGGTGAGTGATACGTAGTTCTCTGCCAAGAATCCAAACCTGCAAACCCCAGGCCTTAGAAGCAGAGTGCAAGAACTTCACCACCATGCCACCAAGCCAGCACCTAGAGAGAAATTTTAACAATTTTGTTCATAATTTTAACAAGCTGCTTTTAAGGGACAAGAAAGGTCGATGCTTTTGTAAGACCACAAGCTTAAATGATGCAAAAAAGAATTCAGAAGTGCACAGGTGGCAGCAAGTGCTTCACAGAATAGGTAATTATTAAAAACATAAATAAATAAAAGCAATAATTGCTTGAAATGAATCGTGAAATTCTGAGAATGATTTAGCTCATTTCACATCAGTGTTGTAAGGGGAAGGCACATATCGAAATCCTTCAGGGAACCTTTCCCTCAAACATACACCTTCTGCCTCCAGTTTAGCACGTGCCCATTTCCCCACCTCCACGCGCGTGCTGACGAACTCAAGTGATCAGGAGAGGATCACCCACTTCTACTCCTTCTTTTGTAGCGAACATTGTGAATTTAGTTGGAGTTAAGGCATTAAGTGATCAAGGCAGGGGAAGTAGAAAGCTGGGTGGTTACTTTGAGGCGATGTAGCATATAGAAGAAAAAGGTAGGCTCAGATTTAACGAAGTTGCAAATATAACAAAATAGCTAAAGTATGTTGAAGTTACTTATGTGCTCGGTAGCACACAGTAAGCACTATTTATGCACTGGTTTGTTCATTAATTTACTATTTATTCAATTCAACAAATATTTCTTAAGCGTCTACTCTGAGCTCTGTATACAATAATATCCCAGATACGTTTGCTCCCTAGCTTCATGGAGCTTACATGGTGGAGGGGGGAGATATCCATTCAACCAGGGAAAAAATATAGTTAAAAATTCTGATTTGTGGGGACCATCCCATGGCTGAGTGGTTAAAGTTCCACGCACTCCGCTTTGGCTACCCAGGGTTCACTGGTTCAGATCCAAGGTGCAGACCTACTCCACTCATCAGCCATCCTGTGGTGGCATCGCACATACAAACCAGAGGAAGTTTGGCACAGATGTTAGCTCAGGGCTAATCTTCCTCAAGCAAAAAAAGAGGAGCATCGGCAATGGATGTTAGCTCAGGACGAATCTTCCTTACAAAACAAAAAACAAAAAATAATTCCTATTTGTGTTATGCAAGAAAAGACTGAAGTAATAGGAAAGAAAACAACAGTTAGCAGAGCACATGGGGCCCTATTTATATGGGAAGTGTAGGAGGAACGATTTCTCTGAAGAAGGTACATTTAAGTCAAAGCCTCAAGGATAAACAACACTTAGCCACACATAGCACATCGGTGCCCTGTTCCTGTCGCCTCATGCTCAATTCCAGTGCCCGGGGCCTGGCTTCCAACTGCCAGCACCTGTACCTCTTTCCCTGCGGGCTTTCCCAGGTAGCCAGAGCCCATCGTGTCCCACAGAGCATCAGGCAAAAGTTCCAGAATTCCCCACTTGGAGTAAGCTCCTGTTGTCCACATCAGTGTCCTGCTCATCAATACACTCTTATTGGCTATTTGTCCTTCCTTGCCTCCATCTCTTAGTCCCCTACTTGTGTTTCCAGGGACAACCTCCCAAATAAATGACTTAAAGTTAAGAACTCATCTCAGGGTTTGCTTCTGGAATAGCCTGAACCAAAACACCAGGTAAAGTGCACTCCAAGCAGAGGGGATGGGAGGTGGGAAGGCACTGAGGCTGGCCGCAAAGAAGGTCAAGGTGAACAGAGAACAATGAGTGGGACAAGTCCCCAAGATAAACTAGAAGAGGGAGGCAGTAGCCAAATCATGCAGACTCCCATAAGCCCTTGAATAGTTTGCAATTGCCGTGGGAACAAAGCACCAAAAACTTAGTGGCTGAAAGCAACATAAAGTTATTATCTTACAGTTCTGGAGGTCAGAGATCCAAAATGAGTCTCATTGACTTAAAATTGAAGTATTGGCAGGGCTGCGTTCCTTTCTGAGGCTGCGGAAGAGAATGTCTTTTCTGCCTGCATTCTTTAGTTCATGACTTCCTTCCATCTTTTCACATCTCATCAGTCTGACTTTCCCTTGTTCCCCTCTTCCACTTATAAGGATTAATCACATTGGGTACACCTGGATAATTTTCCCGTTTTAAGTTCAGCTGATTAGCAACCTTAATTCCATCTGCAACATCAATTCTCATTTCCCATGTGCCCTAATGCATTCACAGTTCTGGGGAGTAGAATTTAGACATCTTTGCAAGGGGGCATTATTCTGTCTACCACAGCCACATACAGGAGTTTGGGTTTTTCAAAGAGCTAGAGGCAAATGGAGAATTTTAAGCTGTAGAGTGATATAATAAGTGTTTTTAAAAGATATTGCTTGGCTGCTGTATGATGAAACAATTGGAGAGGGACAAAAAAGAAATAGGGAGATGAATCAAGAAACTATTGCAAAAGTTCAAGTAAGAAGCAGTGGTAGGGGGACCAAAGTGGTGGTATCAGAGATTTTTGTAAGTTCAACCAACAGGACTTGGTTAAGGATTGGATCCGGGGAAAAAGAGTAAGGAAGCTTTCAAAAATGATTCCCAGATATCTCGCTTCAGTATCTGGGTGAATGGAGCTGGCAGTTTACTAATGTAGGAAACATTGGTTTAGAGATGATAAGACATTCAGGTTTCGTCAAGCTAGTTTTCAGATGTGTGTGAAATATATAAAGGGATATAATCAACTGGATTTATGAGTCTGGAATTCAAAAGTGAGATCTGGATCAAGGATATAAATTTTTGAGCCACCACCATACAGATGGTATTTATAAGCATGGGAATTAGTACAGGAGAGAGAGAAAGAGGTGAAAAGAGAAGAGGGCAGCATCAAGCATTTAGGCAAAACGCCACCTACGCCTGGAAATCATTAGTTCATTACGCTGCTCCTAGCTATCTTCTTCTTTCTATTTTTGCCCTCTAGGACTTGTGGTACTTATCAGATCTTCTTGTTCTATGCTAATGGCTCTGGACCTTTCATATTTTCCATTTGCTTCTTTTTATGCTGCATTCTGGGTAATTATCTCAAGTCTACCCAGTTGCATAATCATCTACTACTTAACACGATCGTTGAGTTGTGATTTTTAAAATTCAGTGACTATACTTTTATTTCCAGAATTTCTATTTGAGTCTCTACAACGTCTGAATTTTCTTTCCCCATATTTTCTTCTTATTTGTTCTACTCCTTCCTTCATCTTATCAAACATTAAATTTTTTCCTAGAGCCTTGTAGAATGCTTAAGTGCTTAGTTCTTGGGGTGCCAATGCTCCCATTTTTTTCATCTGCTATTTATTCTTCAGAGGGCTGCATTTCCTTGAGTGGTTTGTGATATTTGTGAGATCATCTCCCAGGGAGCTTGTGTTTGGCGGGAAGTTCATGTGCCCTGGGCTGTAGACATTTCTCTCTACAATTACTTTGCTCTGCCTCACCTAGCTTCCAGGGGTGCACCAGTTACATATTAGTTTTTATGTGAAGAGCCCAAACTTACAAATTATTTTTCATGCTATTTTGCTATTTTTCTTCCAAAAGCTCCAAGCTGATAGCAAATTTCTTTGCCTCCCCCCAAGGCTGGGGTGAGGGGCCTTTTTCTAGTAACAGACCAGCCATTCAGAAAGTCAAGAATGGCTGGTTTCAGACTTGATAGTTCTCACATGCAAAGGATTGATGGTCAGACCCCTCCCCCAAAGCCCCCCTAAGAGAGAGAATACCAGCCGCAACTGTAAAGGCTATAGTCTAACCACTAGTCAATTCTTTTTAGATTTAGCTCCTACTAGTTATGCTTCCTTTGAGGTCCTTTTTTGTTTGAGGAATTCTCTTTCTTAGTTTACTGCTTGGCTATGTATCCAAGAATTCTAAAACTGGATTAATTAAAACTCTCTACTCACTCAGTTATAAGCATGGAATCATTTTAATTTTTTCAGTAACTGCTTGCCAGTTGTGTTCTATCCAGTCCTCTTTCCCACTGGGTATCTATCAGGAACCTTGACAACTCCTCAATCTGATGCCATCACTTTTCAATTAATGAAATGATCTCATTTTGGCTAATTCTGAATATTTCCCATTGTAGAATTACAATCTCATGTTATACTAAAAGCTCTCACCAGCTTACAAGAGCCTATTGTATACATATCTTCCCAACTGAGAGTTCACTGATGTCCTGTTGAAGCTTGAAATTGGCCGAGATGGGAGTATTTACCCTACGGCAATCATCAAACACTATAAATCACACTTCCTCCCACCTCCCTGAGAACGAGTTATTAAACATTTCCCAGCACACCACTGCCTCTTCTCATCAAGGCTAACCATGTGGCTCTACTGTCATATAGTTTATATGTGGGAGTGGGGTTGCGGGTGGGGTGTGAGGGAGGGTGGGAAGGAAGGATCATGGTCTCCTGTTGCTCACCCCTGTCTGTCCTCTGGTCAATAGTCTGCTGGTGGTGTTGGGAAAGGCCTGTCCACTGCAAATTGACTATCCTCTTTTGTGCTTTGTGTCTTTTATGTGAACTCCCACGTTGGAAGTCATGAATTTACTCTCCCTTTTCTGTTGATCATCACTACTGACCTAAACCTTTGTCTAGATCTTAGGCAGTGAGGCCCAACAGGCCCTAGGGACAAGATACAATTCCAAATAGCTGCCCCCCAGAGACTGCTTGACTCTGAGGCTGGGTTACATATTCTGACTGATCCCCGATGACTGCATCATGCCTGCATTCCTCTACTACCCACTTCTCTTTGTCCTATGATGGAGAGACTCCAATAAGCACACAGCCATCATATTTATGTACCGTTTTCACCCCAGCCCTGGGGCTGGAGATATAAGTGGGAACTATCTTCTTTCCCTCTTAGTAACCAGGAACTTCAGGAAGCAGTCTTTATACACTGTTCTTCCCAGCCTTACCACTGTGCGCCTGAGTGATCTCCAACCGTGAAGCAAGATTTCGAGTCCCCTTCTTGCTATACCACAGGCATCATAAGCAAATCTTGTGTCTATTCACAAATACTGTTTCCTCCAAATAAAGACCCCATTCTTTTTCCCAGTTCTCTTATAACTCTCTTGGACAATAGCATCCTAATCTATTTGGTCTTTCTCATACCTGAGGGCAAGTCTCCAGTCTCATGCCAAGAATTAGATCTTCTTTAAAGAAATCCTTGAAGAAGGTTGACACTTTGTTTTCAACAGGGCACTAGCTCAGTATACCACATCTTATTTCAATATCTCTGTTACATGTAACCTAGCAGCTCACGTTTTTTGAGAAGGAGACATTGCACTCTACATCAACTCAGTCTCAGGAGAGGAAGTCAAATTTCACTGATACTTTGTTGAATTCTATATTGTTTGAATCTTTATTAAGATATTAAGATTTTTAAAATCTTACTTTTAGGATAGAAAAAGTAATGACGTATTCTTAAGGCACTCTGCTGACAGAGAGTAGAAGAAGGCAGCCGAGAAGTATTCTGCATTTGGAAAAGGAGATCTAACATTGTAATTTTTAAAACAAGATACTGTATATAATCAAATATTGATTGCAATAGCTTGGCCAATTAAGAAAGCTGGCAAATTTTTCCATCTAAAGTCATGTAGTAAATACTCTTGAGATTCCACATGAAAAAATTACTCTCCACACTTTAGTTACCCAATGCTAACATACTAATGAGAAAATAGACAATTTAATTATGTATAATAAATTTAAATTGTTCTGAGAAATTCTAAGAAAGAAATAGTGGTAATGGTGTTGAAGTAAATAATGACTAGGGAATCCAATAGGAATTTGGATCCAGGACATATCAAAGAGAGAGCATTGGTTTCATAAGCTTGGGTCAGTGGAATGAAATAATATACACGCTTCCCAGAATGACAGTTTTAACATTAAGATACTATTGTGTTATTTAAGATAATCCTAGTTTCTACGGCAAGTAAAGCCAGAAATGTATAGTGGCCTGAAAACAATAGAAACTTATTTCTGATGCATGTTTACTAGGTGGAGGAACGGAGGTTGGTGGATATTCTTCCATGCAATCATTCAGAGAAGCAGGATGATGGAAGCTGTGAAATCTTGAACAGGCAGTTTCCAAGGTCATCCTGAGGCTCTTCTCTCTGCCCTAACCAGAAGGAAGGGGAGAAGTATGGAGGTGCACTTACGGAAAGTTTATATGGTGCAGGTGTATGAGCGGTACTTATGTCCATCCAGGTTCCCTGGCTAAAGACCAGACACAAGGAAACACTTAACTGCCAGGGAAATTGGGAAGCATACTCTTGCCCAGGAAGAATAAGAGAACATGGATTTGATGAGCAGCTAGCATCAGTAAGTGTAAAATAGAATTACTTTCTCTGATGATTGTTCAAAACAGAATAGCTCTTCATCTGACTACAAGAGTATGTGTGTAGCGCTGCCTAAGACATAAGCACAGACTTCACCAAATGGTCTCAAAAGGACCCTTCAAGTCCTTTAATTTTTGAAAAAGTCCTTGTATTTTTGTTTAAGGAAAAAAAAGAACACAAGAGAAATACGTGTGTAAAGGGGTATGAATGGAACAATTGGGAAATTATGGTTTGGAGTTTTATGTTGACAGAGGATGTGGAAGGAGGAAAGTTGTAGGGGAAATTATAGCAAAAAAAGAGGGAGAGAGTAGGGAGAGAGGAAGGACATGGGGAGAGTGAAGGAGATTGCTCTTATTTTCCTGTGAAGTGCTGAAAAAAATGTCAAAACAAGAATGAACAGTGTTCCAAAAAGTTAGGAGAAAATATCACAGTCCATTCAGTGCCGCTTATTCCTAAGTCTATAAACTTCATGCACAAAAAGAGTTGCAAATACAAACATGCACAGACTCACACTTGGGAAGCCACTACCGCCCTGGCCTCAGAGCTGGCTTGGGTGGCCAGTAAGTCAGAGCTGATGTGATTTTAACCCAATACTTACACTTGGCTAATATGTATAGAAATCACCTGCGTGTTGTGACAATTTGAAAGTCTTTTCTTAGTAACACTTTGATTTGATTTTGATTGCTTTTTTCCCTTGTTTCCCTCTTTCTCTGGAGTCCAGGTCAAATAAGGCATTCTGTAGTTGCTTTAAAAATATTAGCTCCCTTAAAGAATTTGATATTTCTAACTTAAAAACAAAAAAATCACAAACCTTGTGGGTAGGAGCAGTCCAAATTTTGCGTAAGGCTTCTGGACCTGGCCATATCCTTATTTGTTTGGAACATTTAAATGATGACGCCAAAGCCGCACATGACCTCAATAACCAAGCTTGGGCGAAGAGGCTGATGCAAGTTTTTTAACTTCTCCTCAGCCCAGGTCTTCATCTGTCTACAGCTGCCCAGCTGGAGGAGTATTGCAACACTTTATCTGCTACTTTGTTTTTGTTAGGCCGACATCAAAATGATTATGTTCTAATGGGATCAGGATGAACCTTTAAAATGCATCATCAGTTAGAAGATTGTTCACCAGCATTTTGTAACCTTCCTTTTAATCATAGCAGCCAATGTCAACGGACAAAACTATAACTCATGGCTCAGACACCATCTGAGTCTCTGCAGGACCTGTGAAACTATTTGGATTCCTCCTACAAGAAGAAAGCAAAATGTAGGTGGAAGATAGAAATTTCAGTATGACACTCCTTTTCATCTCCATTGCCTAAACTTTGCCTTTTATGTTTGGGACAATGGCAGCCACTGGAGCCAAAATTAATGTCTTAGTATCATGACTTCGCTAGAATTCATATAACTTTTGCCCCAATTTTTTATAGTAATGGCTCCAGTTACCCTGTCCACTGCAATACAAAGGAAAGAACTATATGCTGTTAGCTATTGATGATTGAAGGATATTTCTCACAGAAGTTGGAAATAGATGGAGGAACTCCATTTAGACATAGACAATTTAATATTTATCAATCATTAATTTAGAGATCGTATAGAGACACACATGAGCAATGTCATCCACTATGTATGAATTGTTGTGTGTGCCCCATCTTATTTTTTAATAAATAATACTTGAAATAGCCATCTTCCAAGATGGTCGTCAATGATTCTTATCTTACCTTCTTATAATATCTGTATGAATGAGCTTAGCAAAAGGTCTTTCCATTCCAGTAAAGTTTTCAGATGGCTACAGCTGTAGATGACATCTTGATTACAACCTCATAAGAGACTTGTGAGTCAGAAGAACCCAGCTAAGCCATTCTTTAATTCCTGACCCACAGAACCTATGAGATGATAAATGTCTGTCATTTTATGGCATTAAGTTTGGGATAATTTTTTATGCAAAAATAGATAATTAATCCACTATTGTTAGAAAATAGTATTTTATTCATTCAATTACATTGCATCCTGCCTAGCAATTAACCAAGTGCCCTGTGCTCCATCCACAATCCCCTAATATTAAATTAAATTGCTTTAAAGTATTAAGTAGTTTGTCTAAAAGCAAAGAGTTATGTCTATGGAAGCTGTTATGTACATCGTGCTAAGTGCGTTACTGCTATGAGGAATCTGAATAAGGGAAATTAGTACTTGTTCTCAAATCATAAGCTTTATTTCCAAACAGTATTTCACAAGTTATTTCTTCTTGTCCTATCAAATGGTAGGAAATGTAATAAAAGCTTGTTTTTTTTAATGTATTGTGAGTTTCTGAATATACAAATGTTTCTAATTTTAAGCTCAACTGGACATACTCTGCTATTGAGAGACTCTGATTAGTTTGCAGGACAGCAAATAAATACAATGTGAAAAAGAAAAGTAGAAATTAGCTTGAGTTATTATAACATAGATATGTTATAGCCTGGAGACTTTGGCAAGGGATATTATTGACATGTGGATATACCATGTGAAAAATCTCATCATCACCAAGGTTAGCTGTTCTTTTGAACCAAGATATAATTGGTCTTATAGATAAATGTATGGACTTATCCTCTTTTCTATATATTCCTCGTTTGTAAAGCCTAGCAAATGTCAATTGGGAAAACAAGCCATTTTTCTTTATCTTATGAATTCAAGGCTGTTCAGAGTTGTTTCTTTTGTTTTTTTAGTGTGCTTTCCGTGATGTTAGCATAAATTGCCAATAGAGGGTAATATGGTAGACAGAATAATGACCTCTCAAAGTTGTCCACGTCCTAATATTTGCAATCTATAAATATGTTAGGTTACATGGCAAAGAGGAATTAAAGACACAGATGGAATTATGGTTGCTAATAAACTGACCTTAAAATAGAGAGATTATCCCAGATCATTTGGATTATCCTGGATCGTCCCAATGTGATCACAGAGCTCCTTAAAAATGGAAGAGGGAGACAAAAAAGGAAGTTAAAATTTTTCCATATGAGAGCTATTCAACCCACAAGTGCTGGCTCTGAAGACAGAGAAAGGAAGGCCATGACCCAAGAATGTAGGCCGCCTCTAGCAGCTGCCACAGGCTCCCTTAGAGCCTTCAGAGGGAATGTGGCCCTGCTGACATTTTATTTTAGCTCATTAAGACCAATGTGGGACCTCTGACCTGAAAAATAATAAATCTGTGATGTTTTAAGCCATTAAGGTTGAGATAATTTCTTATAGCAGCAATAGGAAACTACACAAATGCTATCAGGGTGTGATAGAATATCAATACTTGGGGGAAAGAAATAGGTTCTAGGCATAAGGTGGACTGAGGTAACACAGCTAAACTTCGTGCTACTCACTTTGAATTCTGCATAAAATATTACAAACCTTTAAAAATGTATATAACTAAGCTTTAATGAAAAGAAAAGAAAATCCATTGGGATAAGAAATAAAGAAAGAATTTAAAACCAGATGAAAAAACTCAGAACTGATGGGATTTTGAACCAGATACAATAATTCTATTGTAGCGGGAATAAAATATTCCAGGAGAAAAAGAAAGAGAGAAGTTAGTTATACCTTGAGGACGCAGGAGACACGTACATAGAGGTTGACATGTAAATTGGACCCAGAAAGGGGAGTGGAATTTCACCAGGTTAATGAGGGAAGGCAGAAGGGCAGTGTAGACAGAGACCAAAACCATTTGGCATGAGAGCAGAAGGTGCGTTCCAGAAACCAGAGTGTTCTCGGTGTGGGGTGACCTAGAAGATTAAAGGGAAAAGGAGATTGTGTCCAGGTTATGCAAAATCTTGGATGTCTTCCTAAAAAGTTTTGACTTTCTTTTAAGCCAAACGTCACAAACTGCAGGCCTGCAGATGTGTTTTAGTTGGCTCTCTGGGTATTTGTGTGTGTGTGTGTTAGAGGTTTTCTGTGTTTTCTTTTGTTTGTAATTTGAATTACAAAATTAAAAACATTTTAAAAATTGAGAGATCAGACATAAAATTCAAGACTTTTGGCTTCTCTTGGGAAATAAAACAAAAAGAAAAAAGAAACAGATGATTTGACCGCATTGGGCCTCACTTGACCACAACTGGCTAGAGCTGAGCAGCTACCCACCCTTTAGTCTAATCATGTGCTCTCCAATCCTCCACAGACTCCAAACTCCCTACCACTCCCTGTTGTATTATACCTGTCCACTTCACCAATATCTGTACCTGCTGGACTACCATAGGTATTTGTGTTTGCAACCCCTGCTACAGGTAGGTAGTAAACAATAAAGGATTTTAAGTTCAAATCTGTGCTTTGGGAAGAAAACCCTGGCAGCAATTTTAAGATACCCTCTGTATTCTTATGGCACCTTATATGTATTTCTGTCATTGCACTTACAACAGTGGGTTAAAATGATCTATTTATGTGTTTGTCTTCACTGCTAGATAATGAAATCTTACAAAGGGTCAGAGATGTTTCTTATTCACTTGTGATTCCCTGTTACCTAGTGTCATGTTTGGCAAGTGGCAGATGCTGAATGAAAGCGGAGTGTGGGTGAGACACCAGAGGCAGAGGGATGGGTAGGGAGACTATTGACTTCATCCTAAGGAAATATGATAAGAGCCTGAATTAGGATGGGCCAATGATCATGGAAAGAAGGATATAGCTGTCAACAATATCTATAAAGTAGAATTAATTGGATTTGGCAACTGATTGACTATGGAGAGAGAAGGAAAAAATGGCTCTGAGATTATGATAACACACACCATGTGGTATTAGTTCTCATGACTGATTGTTCCCAAATCCAAAGAGAGTAATTATCCCATCCAAAAGTTGGCGCCTCTCCAATTCCATGAAGCATACAGTACAGTGTTCCTACTAAGAAGCCAGAGAAAAGCCCGAGGCTAAAAACTGGAAGATTTGGGTTGATCAAATCTCAGTTCCCACTCTTACTACAGGTGACCTTGGCGAACAACTTATATTCTCTGATGTTCAGGTTCCTCACCTGTGAAATGATAACTGCCTAATACCACACTAATCTATTGGTATGGCTGTGAGAGGATAAAGCTAGTTTATCTGAAAGCACATTGTAACCCATTTTATATTATTCAAATATGCATTAAGTGCCAAGCATTCTGCTAGTCACTAAGGATGCAGGGATGAATAAGACATAAATACTCAGTTTTAATGAGGTTGTGACTGTTAAAACATAGTTAAATAAAATGTAACAACATTTAGATGTGGGAATGAATACAAGGCTATTTAACCACGTTGTCATTCAACACTTTCTTGGAATTTTTCCTGGAAGAATAATTTTGCAGCTAACATTTTGCAGCCTAAGACTATGAATTGTAGGCTAATTAAGTTTCGTTAGCAGATGTTTATATTTCCCCATCTTTGGGTTACTGCTTTTTCTAAATTTATTTTTTATTTATTTTTTTCCTCCCCAAAACCCCAGTACATCATTGTATATCCTAGTTGTAGGTCATTCTAGTTCTTCTATGTGGGATGCCACCACAGCACGGCTTGATGAGCAGTGCTAGGTCTGCGCCCAGGATGTGAACCAGTGAAACCCTGGGCTGCTGATGAGGAGCACACAAACTTAACTGCTTGACCACGGGGCTGGCCCCACTACTGCTTTTTCTATGTTAACTGAAGTATAAATTGCTGGAGATATTACTGGATGGTTGTGTAAAGTAGTGATTTTTAAAGATGTTAAAGCAATAGAACAATGTTGAATAAATATAAACACATTTTAAGTCTGTCTTACCAAGATCCTTCTAACCACAAACAGATCCTCTCCTGTGACAGTTACTGTGCTATGTATCTGGCAGTTCTGTGGTGCTGGAAAATTCCAGGAGAAAAAAGATTGAAATAAGCCATAATAATGACATCAAATTCACTCAGAATATATGTAGGTACTCAGTTCACTTCCCCGGTCATCCCTCTGCCCTCTTTCCTGGATAATACACAAATACATTAAAATCCACTCAGTACAAGAGCTTCTCTGATAATAATGTGTTATATTGCTTCAGCAATTATGTAAGGAGTAAGAGTAGCTTCATTTCAAACGACTGACCCATTTGAAGCTGCAGATAAAGTGACATCAAGTGAAAGTGGAGTCACAGTGCTAACAGATCATGAGTATATCCACTCAGCTAAATGAACCAAATTATCTTTTGATTTATAATAGAAAAATAAGTTTTAGATCATTTAGCCACAGAGAAATTCACATTATTTGGGAACAAAATTGAACACAAAGTGAGAAAAGTTTCCCTATCAGTCTTTGAATTTGCATACCCAGATTCAAATTGGAAAAATTAACTGGCCATTTCCCTAATATTAATATGCAGGACGGCTACATATCTATTAAATTTGAATACATATCTTTAAAGTGGAACTTTTTAAAATTCTAGAGGCACTATAGAAATGGAATCTTTTGTAAAGGCATAGAAAATAGTCTTGGTTTGGGAATATAAAATACTTGGCATAATTATGGACGGGGGATGGCCACCAATTTAAAGTGACAGAAGTGACTAGGAACCTATTGGCTTATGATGTTTAACAAAAAGTCTGGGAACACTGTCATACCAGAATATGGTGCCAGGGAAAGAAAAAGCTTTAATCAAAGTCTTAGGAGATGAATCCTTTTTTTCAGAATTAGTCCACTAACTAGAAAGTATATTTCCTATTCAAGACACTTTTTGAAGGCATGCTAAATAAACATCCACTGGGCCTATGGAAGAAGCTACCATAAATACTGAAAAATGATAGATAACACACCAAAAACAATACCAGTGTCAAAGAGAACCCTGCCTGGTTCTTTCCTTGCTTCCTTCACTCGTTCCATTATCTATTCTCACCCTCTTTGATTAATGAGAGGGCTTTTGTGTATAGACATGTGAGAGAGGATGGAGGGAAGAACAGAAAAGGAAGAAAGGTCCTCAGTTCACACAGTCTCATGCAAGGGACGACAGAGAAAGATATCAGAAGAAGGAAACTAGTCAAGTGTGTAAGATAATATGGTACAGAGTGAGGCAGATTTTGTTGTTGCTGTGAGATAACCCTTATTAGGCCAAGAGTCGCCCTGTATATCCATTTACAGAACTGATCCTCCCAGTGCACAGTCAGGGGGTATGATCCAGGGGATATTTTCTGTAGGAATTGATTTAGGATTGAAGGTTCTAGAAGACATGATGGAGGGGACAACTTCTGTGATTATGTGGTGGTCCTACCAGGGCTGGTGGCATAATTTGCAGCACCTACTGCAGAATGAAGATGGGGACTCTTTGTTCAAAAAAGCAAGACAAAATGTATTTTTCTTCCACAGCCTCTTCCTCTCTCCATCTGTCATGGTGTCTTTTATTTGTTGTCAATGCACTTTCTCAGGCACAGGCTTATCCTGGGGTAGGTATAGACCCTCAAGCATCTGGGGCCTTGTCCTGTGACAAAGCACACGTGCCCAGCCCACCTTCCCTGAGCTGGAGCCCAGGATCCCAAGGCAGCAGGGAAAACAGTGGTTTCTGGGTGGGGTCTTGGAAGTGGTCAGCCAGAAACCATCCTGATATGATGGGAAGGCTATAAGAGGCAGGACCACGAGTGAGCTGAGGCTTCAAGCCGCTGGTGCGTGCTCCATTGGTCCATTGGACTTCACTTACAAAACACAGATTCAAGGATAAAAATCATTAAGAATTTCCAGACGGAATCTTAAACCCTATGCATGTGGTCCTTCTCAGCGCAGGGCCCAGTGCGACCACATGGTCACACCATGAAACCAGCCCTGTGGCAGATCAGCCAGTCTTGAAAGACCTCCTCCCAAATTCTCATTAAAATAGATGTAAAGATAACCATCCCCTCAAAAGGAATTACAGAATCAAGTGGGAAAGTGAGAGAGACAGGTAGAGCAGAAGCTCCCATGAACTTCACTGTCCATGTAAAAAGCTTTTTTAAGATTAAAAAAGAAAAATAAAGGACCCACACAGTTCTATAAAAAGTGAATAGAAATAGAATCATACTTAAATGTATGCTGGAAATGTTTTCATTTTAAGGGTAAAGAAAAATCCTATAACTATCTAAATACAAAAATTTTAAAAATTTTTAAAGTTGCCACAAAGGAACAAAAATCATCCTGATCTTAGATGACCATTAACACCAGAAGATGGAAGATTATTCCAGAACATGGTTTATGGACATTTGTGGGGAAATGTGGGAGCTTCTATGCACGGTTAAATTGTTGCCTACCAAAGGAGGAGAAATCCATTCAAATATCCTCAAGTAACAAAAACATATTCCCGCATGTATTCTTGAGGGGGGAGGACTGTTTTAAATGTACTCTATCTGGCTAAGAAATTAACCAAAATCAAGGTATCAAGAATGTGAAAATTGTTTTACTTAAAGTCTACCAGTGAGTATTGAAAGAAATTAAAAATACAGAGTTAAATATAAATAATTTTTCTAAATCTGTAATTAGATTAGAGTTCGCCCAGGAGACCTGAGGCAAGGGTTTGAGAGCAGCTATTTTACTGGGGATGTGAGGAAGCATGCGGAGGAATGAGAAAATGAAGGCAACCCATACGGGGTGAGTTGTCAAGCCAGTTACTATGAGGGTGACTGGAGTTTAATCCCACACAGGAATTTTGACAAACAGTGCAAAATGCACCCCCAAAGAGTTACCGCACCTGTGGGGCAAGACAGCTGGCACATTTATACAGTGCCCACCAGTCATCGGTTGAGAGCTACAGGAAGTGGGTTATTCAGCCACACTTCCAGCCTCCAGGCCAGGCAGAGTTCCCTCAGGGCTCCGGGCATAGAGTGCAGCCCTGGAAGCTGGAGTCACCAGGAGCACACTGGGGAAGTTAAGGTTGGAGGGATGTGAATGGTGATGGACAGGATGCACAGCGGGCTGCCTAGGACAATGAATGCAAGAAGCCAAACCAATTCTTAAATAAAGAAAATTTTATGGTAAAAAAAAAAAAAAAAAGCAGAGTGTAAACTGATTCACAACTCCAAATTAAATAAGTAATGCTAGGAAGTGAAAAAGGTAGAAAAAGATAGAACAAGGTAAATCCATGCCAAACTCCTTATCACTTAGAGAGGCAAAATGAAAAGTTCCCACCTATTGAGAACTACAGAAATATAGGTTTGGTTTAACCTTGTATATGGCAAAATGAAGGGCAACTACCAAAGAATAAAATGCTAGTTATTTTCCATCCATATCACCACACAAAATGAAAGGAAACAAACATAGTAACACAAAGGAAAAGCAAAGAGAAGTGGAACAACACAGGTAACACCACGTTTCTATTGTAACTATAAGATATGGAAATAAACTGCTCTATAAAAATGCACAAGTTGTCATTTATGTTTTAAAGATGCCTATATACGAGGCCAGCCGGGTGGCCTAGTGGTTAAGCTCAGCATGCTCCGCTTCCTCAGCTTGGGTTTGGTTCCCCGATGTGAACCTACACCCCTCCTTGCAGCCAGGCTGTGGCAGTGACCCACATACAAAATAGAGGAAGATTGGCATAGATGTTAACTCAGGACAAATCTTCCTGAAGCAAAAAGAGGAAGATTGGCAACAGATGTTAGCTCAGGGCCAATCTGCCTCAGCAACAGCAACAACAAAAATCCTATGTATGCTGCTTTCAGGAAATAAGCTCAAGTCTAAGTAGCACAAAGTTTAAAAATAAGTAAGACACAATGCCTAATTGTCATGCCAAATCAAAGTGGAAATATTTTCCTCTCAGGAATATACTAAATAATGCAGAGGATACAATCATAAAGGAATCATTCATTGTGTTTGCTTATTTATTGGTTGGGTTTGCTAATTTGACATGAAATACTGTCTTGGATGAAGATAAACTCAATACGCTACTACAATGAGGACATTGACAAGAAACTGATTAATAAATGTCATCAATCCAGAGTATTAAGAAGAGTCGAATACAAAAGAAAACTTGAAACGCCCTGAAATTGTATAGCTCGTGTAACAGAGGCTTTCCCAAATTTGGCATTCACATCACATTACCAGTAAAATGTTGTGAAGATGACACAATAAAAAAACCAATTTTTGATCAATCATGCTAGAAGAGACTGAATTATCTTTCTTTTTTTTCATAGACAATATTTAAAAATCTATTCTTGCTAAAGAAGAATATTAAAGAAAGAAGTAAAGAATGTGAAAGAAGGAAAGTAGAGAAAAAGTAATAGAGTGTATCTGACAGCTCATGAATAAAAATGTCGTGAACTTTTCAAGGTTTGTGATATTTGTAGTATTTACGAGCTTTGGAAAACGGATAAATTGCCCTATTTTATTTTTTCATTCTAAATAAACATTTACTATCATTCTTCATTTGTGTTTGTAATTTTGTGATGTATTTCCCTAAACAGGACTCCTGAAATGTGTAAGCTTCAGCCTCACAGAATCTGGACCCAATGCAATGCATCGGCATTGTGATTTCGACAGCCGTTGCCAGATTCCCCTCTACAGAGGACGTGCCAACTCAAATTTCCACCAGTAATTAAGAACGTGTTTGTTTCCTCAAAACAATTTTGAGAAAGAGTAACGATGAGGAGAGTCCTGTATTTCCAGATATTAAACGTTATTATGAAAGCGCTGTAACTAAAACACGAAGTTCCAGCAATAGATGAACACATCAGCGGCACTAGGCGGAAAGCCCAGAACGAGATTCCAGAATCTGTGTAAGGAACATAGCATATATTCTTTGAAGAGGCGCCTCAAATCAGTGGAGAAAAGAAAGTGATTCAATAAATTGTCTGGAAAAAAACCTTCTAGAAAACGGTGATGGTGAATGTGTACTTTATTGCAGGCACCAATTTCACACGGATTAGTAATAAAACGTTAAAAAATATTAAAAGCATAGATACATATTCATCTCATTTAGCAATGGGAATGCTTTACTAAACAAAAATATGCAAAAATAGTAAGCCACAAAGGAAAATATTATTAATTTAATTTAATTACATACAATTAACATCATAAAATGCCATAAAATTTGGAGAAAAAATATTCCATATGTATGGCAAACAGAATTTTTATAAATGGAAACAAGACAAATATTCTGATAGAAAAACAGGCAAGTAGGCAATTTAGGAAAGAAAAGTACAAGTGGTCAATAAATATAATAAATATCCAACCTCATTAGTAATTAAGAATAAAAAAATTAAATAACAATGTAAATAATGTCTTTGGTCTTCAAGCAGGTGAATGTTTTGCTGCTGTTGTTGCTGTTATTTGTAATAGTAACATTTAATATGGATGAATTTGTGGTGAAACAGAGCCTTTTACTCACCATTTCTAGGAATGTAAGGTATCTCCTGAAGACAAGTTGGCTAGATGGAAAAACCTTCAGAATGTGAATTATTGCTCCTGCTACTGTAAATTATGGCAAAGCAGTAAACAAAAATGTGCATAAAGATTTACAACCTAGGGGCCAGCCCGGTGGCACAGCGGTTAAGTTTGCACATTCCACTTCCGAGGCTTGGGGTTCGCCGGTTTGGATCTCAGGTGCAGACGTGGCACCACTTGGCAAGCCAGGCTGTGGTAGGCGTCCCACATATAAAATAGAGGAAGATGGGCACGGAAGTTAGCTCAGGGCTAGTCTTCCTCAGCAAAAAGAGGAGGATTGGCAGCAGTTAGCTCAGGGCTGATCTTCCTCAAAAAAAAAAAAAAAAGATTTATGACCTAGAATATTCCATGCAGTGTTATTTAAAATAGCAAACAGTTGGAAACAATCCAAATTTCTAAAGATTAAGAAAAGAAGAAATAAATGATGATACAGTCGTATAATGAAACCCCACAAGACCACAAGAAAAGTGATGCTTTCCAGAGAATTCATCATGGAGGAAATATTCATGGGATGTGTTAAGTGAAACATCAGGATTCAAATCTGTCTTCTTTCGGGGACTTTCTACCGGCTATGCTTTCTCTTAGATACTCTTCTCCAAGATCTTCTCATGGCTTCCTCATTACCATTCAGATTTCACTGCAAATGCTCCTGGCTCGGGATGGCTTTTCCTGAGCCCACTAGTAAAGGCAAAGCTCCACCCTCACCTCCACCACCAGGAGCCAGCACTTTATTTCATCTTCTTCACATCACTTGTTAATATCTAAAGCTTTCTTGCTTTTTAGAAATATTTATCATCTAGAGTTCTCCATGCTCCCCTCCCAATACATACACTATAATATACACACATTTAGCTGCTTTCATCATTTCCAAATCCCTACCTCACAGAATAGTGTTGGTCAGCCAACAACCGATGAACAAATGCATGGAAAAAAGACTGGAAGAAAGTATACAAGCGTTTGTTTTTTGAGGAAGCTTAGCCCTGAGCTAACATCTGCTGCCAAACCTCCTCTTTTTGCTGAGGAAGACTGGCCCTGCACTAATATCCGTGCCCATCTTTCTCTATTTTATGTGGGACACTTACCACAGCATGGCCTGATAAGCAGTGCGTAGGTCCACACCCGGGATCAGAACTGGCGAACCCCAGGCCACCGAAGTGGAATGTGCAAACTTAACCGCTGTGCCACCAGACTGGCCCCTACACCAGCTTTTTTTTTAATGGCCACCTCTGAGTGGTGAGGTTATTGGTGGTTTTTAATCTCTGTTTTATGTTTGTTTGATTCTTCTGATTTTCAGTAGATAATCAGGAAAAACAATGTAAAATCCTCAATGTTCATAGTCCAGCTCAAGACTTCTTTTCCAAAAAACCCTCCCAAATTCCTTTGATAGTGAATTAATCATAAGTAACCAGTATTCACACAAGACTCTACACCTCCTTCGCAACACTCAACATATTCCGTCTCTACACAACACCCTCCCCAACAGATTGTAGACTTTTCTAGTACAAGGACTGGGCCTTAATATTTATCTGTCTATGCAGACACTAGCAGAGTGTTTGCAACATTGGGTCTTCTATAAATGTTTGTTGAAGGTATTTATCTTGAAATTAAATGTACGTACAAAAATACATAGAACAATTTAACAAATGATTGTAAAACAAACACCCATGGACCCACCCGCTTCATCCACAAATAGAATATTGCCAGCGTCCCAGGAGCTTTCAGCATGTTCATTCCTAGTTACAACCTCTTGCTCCTTAAATATAAAGAATGTTCTGAATTATGTGGTAATCAGTACCTTGCTTTTACCATCTTAAAATAATCCCTAAACACAATCCTTTAATACTGACTGTCGTTGAACCGTATATAGTTGGAATCATACAGCTTCTCTCGGACAATATTATGTTTGTGATATTTATCCATGTGCTAATATGTAACTATAGTGCATTCATTTTCAGTGCTGTATACTATTCAATTATTCACTCATTCCACAGTGCTGGACGTTTGGTTGTGTTTTATTTTGGGCGACTACGTATAATGTTAATAATACCTGTGTCTATTTTCATACAATGTTGGTGCATGTTTCTAGTGCGTATATAACTGGAGCGGAACTGCCACGTCCTGTGGTATGTGTAGGTCCAACTTTAATAGATATTGTCAAACTCCTTTCCAAAGTGATTGCAGCAAATTACACTTCCACCAGTCAGACATGAGAGTTGCCATTGCTCCATGACTTTGGTAGTTTCAGTCATTTTATTTGAAGATCAGTCATTCTGTTAGGGATATGATAGTATTCCCTGGTGTTAATTCACAATACCTTTATGACTCTTTCCACATGTATGTTGAACATTTGCATTTCTTGATGTGTGAGCTGCCTGTTTAAGCCTCTTGCAGAAACAATCTTCAATCTGGAAATATAAGAACTGTCTCATCAATCCTTGATCACGGAGAAATATTAACTAAAATTACAACATTTCTAGAAAATGATCAAATATATGGAAAACAAAACATTAGTATCAAGAAAAATACAGTCTTAAATACTTGTCAGTAAAAGAAGCAATTTAAAAAGAGTTAAGTTGTGACTAATATATTTTTTAAAAGAATAATAAAATACACTATAAAAAAAGTAAAAGGAAGGACTTTCAAAAATGAAAACAGAAATTAAGTTAGAAAACAGAAAAAATAGAACCAAAAAGCATACCTAAATACTGGTTCTTTGAGAAACTCAATAAAGTATATAATCATTAGCCACCTCAAAAAAAAAGAAAAAAGTACAACTGTACAAAATTAAAAATAAGGGTAAAACAAAAAAAATTTAAAGAATCAAAAGAAAACCTTTGTATAATTTCATACAAATAAGTTGAAAATCCAGATTAAATAAATAAGGTTCTAGAAAAATATAATTTAAAACTTACCCCAGATGAAATACACAATTTGAAAAGACAAATTTATGTAGAAAAAATAAAGAAATTTTTCAGAGAAGCAAACAACCTCATAGGCACCAGACCTAGGGAACTTGTACCAAATCCTGAAGTATTACAGTGCTATTAACTTATTCTGTAGGGTGGGGGGAGGAGAAATTGGAGGAAGGTCATCAAAAGGTACAAACTTCGTTATAAGATAAATAAGTACTAGGAATGTAATGTACAACGTGATGACTATAGCCAACACTGCTGTAAGATACAGAGGAAAATTAAGAGAGTAAATCGTATGAGTTCTCATCACAAGGAGAAAATTTTTAAAATTTTTTTCTCTCTTTTCTTTTCGTTGTATCTATATGAGAAGATGAATGTTAGCTGAACCTATTGTGATAATTATTTCACAATATATGTAAATTAAACCAACATGCTGCATGCCTTAAGCTTATACAGTGATGTATGTCAATTATTTCTCAATAAAACTGGAAAAAAAGATTTTTTAATTACTTAAAGAATTGGGGAAGGAAAAGTTCCAAAGTCTTTTATTGGTACTTGGGCTACTATGTGTAATATTAACAATACAATAATAATACAGGGAAAACAAAACTACAAAACAAAAATTCTAAATAAAATATTAGCGGTAAAAAAAAAAGTCCCACAGCAATTTAGAGGAATAAGACACAGTGATCAAATGCAGTTTAAGCCCAAGTATGCAATAATGGCCCAATATTAGGAAATTAATGAGTATATCATATTATTAGATTTATGAATACAAATCATATGATCATCTCCAAACAAACTAGAAAGGCATATGACAACATTCAACAATCATTCTTGATATATGAAAAAAGAAACAATAAAATAAAGGTAGATGGAGAATTAGTTTATGTAACAAACTATCCTATGTCAACCTCAGCATCATGATTAAGGAGAAAACACTAACGTTAGGAATTAGACAAGGAGCTCCACTACCACTGCTATGATTTAACATCTTATTGGAGCTCAAGAGCTAAAGCAAATAAGCAACAGAAAGAAGTCAGAGGTACAAATTTGGAAAAGGGGAAATGAATCTATCCCCACTGCCATTGGTATTATCACATACGCAGAAAACCCACAAGAATCAGATGAAAAGTATTTGAGTAATGTGAGGTTGCGTAAGTTTTGGGGGTTACAAAATCAATTCTTTTCATGTGCGTAAACAATAACCAGTTGAAAGATATATACATGACTATATATTTGTATATTTAATTATTATTAAATTATTTTAATCATAAAATAATTATTATAGTAAACAATTATAATTTATCTTGATTTTATAATTATAATAGAATAATACGTTATAATATTTATATATAATAACAATAATAGAATAGAACAATTATAATAGAATCAAGGTAAAATTCTTAGAAATAAACTTAAAAACTAGTGCAAGATGCACATAAAGAAAACATTGAAGGTACAAAAGGTCACAAAAAAGACTTAAAATTTCAAAAAGATAAAATGATCAGTATCATAAAAATTTCGCTTCTCCCTATGTTAACATACAAATATAGTAGAATCCTAACAAAGACACTACTTATTTTTAAATGTATCTAGCTTTTTTTAATGTTTGTGTAAAAAGTAAAATCCCAAGAACAGCCATGAAAACTCTGGAAAAACAAAACAGTAGTGATGAGAATAGCTTAGCAGGTATTAAAATATACAATATAACCATGATAATTAAAACAATGCAATACCAGTGCATAAATAGATGGGCAGGACAATTGAACAGAAAATAATTTCAGGAAAAGACCCAAACACATGTAGAAATTTAGTATACAATTAGGTGACATTTCAAATCAGTAAGGAAAAGAGAGATGATTCAATAAATGGTGCTGAGGCAACTGGGTAGCCACCTTAAAAAATAATGAAGTTAAAACTATACCCCGCCATTCATAACAATAAATGCCAAATAGATCAGAGATGTAATTATAAGAAAAGAAAACCATAAAATACTAAAAAAAAAAACAAGGAGAAAATTCCTTTATAACTTTGAAGTAAGGATAGCCTTTCTGTGATTCAAAAACTATAAACCATGAAGAAAAGATTAAGTTTGATTACATGAAAGTTTTTATTTGTTTTACAAAAATAAAATAAGTCAAAATACTAATGATAAAGTGAGAAAAATATTTGAACCTTACAACGCGAAGGGCACATTGCCTTAATACATATATGTAATATATTTTCCATCATGAAAAAACTCAATAGAAAAAATGGGTAAAAGAGATGAAGAGTTCTCAGAAAGGAAATCACAAAAAGTTCTTTATCAGGGGCTGGCCCCGTGGCCGAGTGGTTAGTACTCCATTGCAGGCAGCCCAGTGTTTCCTCGGTTCGAGTCCTGGGCATGGACATGGTACTGCTCATCAAGCCACACTGAGGTGGCGTCCCACATGCCACAACTAGAAGGACCCGCAACTAAGAATATACGACTGTGTGCCGGGGGGCTTTGGGGAGAGAAAGCAAAAAACAAAAAAAGTTCTTTATCAAAAAAAGCTCAACCTCACCCATTAAAAAGGGAAATAAAAAGTAAAACTCTACTAGCATTTCAAGTTTCTGGATTTTTGCCAATTTGATGAGAGAAATGGTATCTCTTTGCAGGGCTGTGGGGAAAGATCCATTCTCATCAACATATCATGTCAACTGGCACAACCCTATAAGATGGTAATTTAGCAGTATCTGTCAAAATTAAAAATGTATATTCTCTTTTATCCAGCAATTGTACTTCTGAGAATATAACCTAACTATAAATTTGCACATTTATAAATAGCCTCGCTCACCACTGCATTGCAGCACTTTTTGTTCTAGTAAAAGATTACAAAAAAAAAAAAAAAAAGAAAGAACTCTCAAATATCCATCAACAGGGGAAGAATGAAATACATAGTGGTGTATTCACAAAATTATGCAGCCTGAAGAAAAGAATGAGGAAGATCTTGATACTGATATGAAATCATCTCCAAAATATATTGTTGCCAGACAGTGTATAGTAGGCCTGGAGTGGCCAACCGTCCTGACTGCCCGGGGCTTACAAGTTCCCCCCAAGACACAGGGCTTTCAGTGCTCAAACTGTGAAAGTTCTGGACTAATAGGCCCTGGTGGTCTCCCTACATCTAGCCCTCTGTTTCTTTAAAAGATGTGGGAATTGGAATATAAATTCACAGTCTTTTGTTTATGCATAGAAAGCCTCCAGAAAGATACATAAGAGAATAACGATAATGCTTTCCTGTTTTATCCTTGGTGGGGTGGGGTGGGGAACTGGGTAGATAGAGGACTGAGACTGAAGAGAGTTACTTCATTCTATGGATATTTTAAAAATGTTGGCCTATATGGTTTGATTGCTATTAAAAATTAAACAAACGAGTCAGAAATGAAAAGGCAATCTGTTTTGTTGGGGAGAATATATGTTCTTTTTCTAAGTAGAGAGCAAAGTGTCTAGCTGATTTATACAGTTGAATGGCTTGGAAACTTTCTTGAAAAATATGTTTTTTTGTGACCTCTGCCAGCCAGCTGTGGGATAATGAATGTAATACAATGTACTGCTCTTCCAGAACAAAGAATTGCAGGCTGTCTTGCCCTGGTCAAAGAGAGCAAGTCTGAGATGCCCTTAAATTTCTGGATTGACTAGACAGTCTCAACACAAGCTCATAAACCTACTGTCGAAAGAAAACAGATTGCACTCCAACCAAATCAGCCTGTGGGCAACTGCATATTTACCTCAATTTGAAAACGCAATCTGTATCACAGAGTTTTTCTTCTTTATACCATTCATGCTCATCGCAGTAAGACCCTGTAAAACATTCTGTGACTTAGAAAAATTCTTAAAACTTAGATTTATTTGCAGATTTGTATTTCTTGGGGCAGTAGAGAGAGAGGAAGATAGTAGAAACAATGGGAGTAGTTCCCAGGGCAATGCACGCATGAATGTGTGTGTGTAATTGTGTGCCTACATTCCTGCTGTTGAACCAGGGATGGCCAGAGTGTCAGTCCCAGTCTGAAGGCAAGAGAAGACCAATGTCCCACCTCAAATAGTCAGGCAAAGAGAGAGAGTGTGTGCAAATTCTCCCTTCCTTTGCTTTTTTGTTCTTTTCAGGCCCACAAGGTATCGGATGATGCCTACCCACAATGGGGAGGGCAATCTGCTTTGCTCAGTCTGTAGATTCAAATGCTAATCTCATCCAGAAGCACTCTCACAAACACACCCCCAAATAATGTTTAGCCAGATATCTAGGCACCCTATGATCCAGTCAAGTTGACACATAAAATGGACCACCAGAGAGAAGATCAGGGATGTGTAGAAATGGGTAAGATAGAATCCCTGCCTGCAAGGAGAAGTCGTCATCATACACATGCAAAAAGAACTAGTGTCACAACCCTGGACATGGCTGGGCGTGCTTATAGTTAGATTGCCCAGATGGCACAGAATGGGAGTTGCCAGACTTGAAATTGGACGTCTAATCTGAGGCAGAGAAGGCTTTAGGCAGAAGGACTGTGTGGAGATGTTTTGAGGGCATTCAATGGGATTCTTGGAGAAGAGGACACTGGATAATGGGGTTAGTGCAATATTGCACGTAGCAGCAAGAATATGTAACACGTCGCAGCAGGGTCTGCTGAGAGGCAGGCAGATAGAGTATGGACACAGGAATCAAGGAGCAGGCACTATCTGGAGATGGCAATCAGCCCCAGGAAATCTGCAAGTAGAATAGGCCCTGGGCAGGAACTTATGTCTAGAAGTCTGTTCCCAAAATGGGATAGAGATGTGGATGCACAGGCCAAAGCAAGGTGGGTGCCAGTTCTAGAGGGACTGACATGCTAGGCAGATTTTCAAACTGGGAGTCAGCCACATGGCCAGACAGAAATTACTCCAAAACTTACTTCCCATAATACACAAAAATAATTCAAAGAGGACCATAGCCTAAAATACAACCTACAACTTCTAGAAAATAAATAGGAGAACATCTTCATAATCTTGAGTAAACAAAAAAAATTAGACAAGACACACAAAAATTATTCACCATAAAAGAAAAATTGATAAATTGGATTTCATTGTGACTTAAAAGTACTGCTCTTCAAAAAATATCATTAAGAAAATGAAATTGCAAGTCACAGTTCGTAATACATGTATGTAAGAAATGAATTGCATTCAGAATATATAAAGAATTCTTACAACTCAATAAGAAGACAACTTGATAAAAAATTTGCAAAACTTAAACTGCGTATAACAAAACTTATTGCAACATTGTTTGTGGTATAGAAAATAAATCAGAAAAATTCTGAATGTCTATTAGTAGATTAAAAAATTATGATGATTCTATGCCATAAAATCTCACTAAACTATTAAAAAGAGAGAGCTATATGAAACCATGGTCTATGTGACTGTTATATAAATCTTACCCTTGATTTTTCTCGGATAATTATTATTATTTACATTTACATATGTAATCCACTTGGAACTTTTTAAACTTCCATCATCCATTTATTGCACTTCGAGTTATGGCACCTGGATCTCATTTGAGGATCTTGCCACTCCACCTTAGTCCATGGGCTTCATGTGTGTCTCCACCTCCAAGACAGGATAGAGTATGCGATCTTGGCGGCAACATAATGAGCTCAAGAGCACAAAGTTAGTAAAATCAAATGTAATAAAATGTGTTTTCTGAGAATCCTAGGAGTGCTGGGGTTACAGAAGCTTAAGCAGTCTGTTTTCTGCGGGACTTGAACCTAAGGGGGTTGTGCAGCCTCCACTAGACACCATGATAAAGGCCACCCATGAGGGAGAGCGGAGCCAGGCTGAGAGATGAGATAAAACAATCCTGAAGAAAACAATCCTGTGAAGAAGTCTCGGTTCCCAAGGGAATGGAGTAAGAGACAGGTCTTGGTAGAGGTGTACAGTGAAGAAGTAGGCAGCGGCTCACTAGGGAGTCTGCACTTTATCCTGAGCTTGATGGGGAGCTGAAAGGTTTTGAGCAGTTCAGGGATGTGGTGAGACAGCTAACTCTGGTGGTTGTGTGGAGAAGGAACCTGGGAAAAATAAAGCTAAATGTCCTTATATGGGGACCTGAAAATCTCTTCTCCTGGGATTTAATTCTCCTCTACTTTAATTCCAAAATGACAGAAGTGTAATTTTGAAACATTTCCATATGCCAGCAATCTATTTCTGCTGTGATTCAAAGATTCAAATCATTTAATGCTTTTATGTAAAAAAAAAAAAAGAGAGTTTTTTACACTAAAATGCTGTAAATTGTTGAAAGCATTTATGTCTACCTAAATGGAATTATGTTATTGATGTTGTTGATGCTTCCTGTCCTGTCCTCTCTCTCTCAGTTCACAAGAACAAAGATTATTAGGAAACAGAACTCCAAAAGCTACACAATTAAATTCCAGATCCTTTACATATTTATCAATTGATCATGTATAGGTAATGTTGCCTCTATCCTTTGTAGTCCCAGCTACAAAATGGAGGCATTCATTTTTGATAAGACTATTTGATAAACATATAATACAACCCAGGTCTCTTAGGGTCCATACTAGAAAATTTTCTTGGGAAACAATATCTGGTTTTCCTCTCTTTTTAGACATTCAAAAAAATCACATTCCCCAGCTCTATTACATAGTTAGATGGGGCCATGTGACTGGTTGTTACCAATGGTCTAAAACAAGTGAAAATGACGGATGCCCCTCATAGGAAGAAACATAGAAGAGCAGGTATGAGAAGTCCATCTGTCTTTTCCCTGCATACTAACTAAGAAGGCCATGATCCACATGACGCAGCCATAAGAGGGTAGAACATCTACTAGCTTGGACCCCTGAATGCTGTAGGAGATACAGAGCACCCGTTCCCACTCCTCCCCTTAATCAAACTGCACTGCACATATACTCATGAGCGAGAAAGAAAGCATTAGTATGCTAAGCTACTGATATCCCAGGTTTCATTTTTTACTGCAACATTCCTGGCTTGTCCTGCCTAATAAAATTTCAAAGACTCCTCTGAGAATATGATGACTACTTATACACTCTCTCCCCAGCTAGCTGCATATTCAAACAACATTTTAAGTAAAGAATATGAACAAGCCTCTTCATGAATCTCCCACCACAAATGGGACATTAAATGTTAAAGAATGTTGAGGTGTCAAGATGGTGGCATAGGCGGACTCTGAACTCAACTCCTCCCATGGACACAACCAATTTGTAAGTACTCTGAGAACAATTACCCCTGAGAGAGAACTGAAACCTGGGTAAAAAGTACCCCTACAACAAGGGACAGTCTTGACTGAGGTAGAAGAGGAAGAAATTCCTTTCTAGAGAGAAAAAAAGCCACCTTCCCAAGCTGCGGTGCTTCACAGCTGGCCAGGAGCAATCCTAAGGCATGCAGCCTTCCCTGGAGGAGTTGAGGACCCGAGGGAGGAATATTACCACTATAAGCATCCTTTGGCCTCAGCACAATGGAGACAAGTCTCATAATACCTGTCTTTGCTAGCTAGTAACAACAAGGGAGAGTACCCCCAGAAAAGCTATCTGACATAAATGGGGAAAAAAACAGCTTTTAAAGGGCCCACACACAAATTCACCCATTTTGGAAAGCAACCTAAATCCCCAGAAAGAAAGGTGCACAGCCCTTTGGTGAAAAGAGACTCACCTGATAGGCTCTGGGGGCATCTTGGTGAGACCTGAGACCTCTCCAGGGACTGAGACATTGGCAGCAACCATTGTTGTGACCTAGTACAGGCATGCTGACACAGATGCTGGCAGATGCCATTAGAGTTCTTCCCCTGGCCTGTTAGGCCAGGGTCTGTCCCACCCACTAGAATGCCAGCTAATCCAGCTCAGCCAGGGCAGGCAGCCCACCCTAGGGACTGACCCAACCCAATAGCAAGCCTGCATTGGCTTGGTGGCTGGATCCTATGCAGCTAGGCATGTGGGTCTGCCTCTGAGGGGCAAGGTCTGTGTGAGGAGTGGGTGGAGTGTGTAGGGCCTCTGCAGTGAGGCAACTGGGTATGCTTCAGGGGCTCAGGACACATGCATGGGGCAGGACTATGTTGACGGTGTGTGTGGCCCTCTGGGTGGTGGGATTTGTCAGCTGCAGAAGACTTGTGCATCTCAAATAGTCACATAGGGGATTGGTCCCACCTTCCAAAGCCTGAAACAATTGGGTGCTCCTGTGCTTGGGGGCAGCCCCACTCAGCCACAATCATGAGAGAGCTGACAAGAGCCTTGCAGGCCAGAGGCCTACAGCAATTGTAAACCCCTGAGCCTAGCAACAAGCCATGCTGGGGGCCTATTCCCTTAACAGAAAAACTGCAACAGGAATGTGCTATTAAACCTTGAAGCCAACTGTGCTAGGGCTCCCACACCCAAAAAAGTGACTGAAGGGTCCAAAGCAGCCACATGCAGCTGAGCATCACAACCAGCTGGCCAGGGGGACAGCCTAGCCTCCCTGAGCACCTGCAGCAAGAGCAACCCTGCCACAACAGAAAGACACATATAGCCCAAACAGGGGTCACTCCTGTAACGCTTGGAACTGGTGATGAGAGGGAAGTACACTGCTGGGTCTCAAAAGGCATCTCTTACATAAAGCCACCTCTCCAAGATCAGGAGACATAGGTGACCCACCTAATACACAGATATAAGCACAGAGAAAGAAGCAAAATGAGGAGGCAAAGGAATATGTTCTAAGCAAGGGAATAGCACAAAACCTCAGAAAAAGAACTAAATGAAATAGAAATAAGCAATCTATCTGACAAAGAGTTCAAACAAAAAGTCATAAGGATGCTCACTGACCTTAGGAGAAAAATGGATGAGCTCAGTCAGAACGTCAACAAAGAATTGGAGAATATAAAAAGAGAACCAATCAGAAATGAAGAATACAATACTGGAAATGAAAAATTCACTAGATGGACTCAATAGCAGAGTAGATGATACAAAAGAACACATCAGTGAGCTGGACAAGAGACTAGAGGAAATCACCCAAGCTGAATGGATTAAAAAGAATTAGAAAGAACAAGAACAGTCTAAGGGACCTCTGGGACAACATCAAGTGCAATAACATTCACATTATAGGTGTACCAGAAGGAGAAGAGAGAGACAAAAGGGAAGAGACTCTATCTGAAGAAATAATAGCTGAAAACTTTACTAACCTAAGGAAGGAAACAGACATCCAGGTACAGGAAGCACAGAGAGTACCAAACAAGATAAATCCAAAGAGGCCCACATCAAGACACATGATAATTAAAATGTCCAAAATTAAAGATAAAGAGAGAATCCTAAAAGCTGCAAGAGAAAAGCAACAAGTTACATACAAAGGAAAGCCCATAAGGCTATTAGCTGACTTCTCAGAAGAAACCTTATGGTCCAGGAGGGAGTCACGTGATATATTTAAAATGTTGAAGGGAAAAAACCTGCAGCCAAGAATACTTTACCTGGGATGGTTATCATTCAGAATAAAAGGAGAGATACAGAATTACCCAGAGAAGCAAAAATTAAAGGAGTTTATCATCAAGAAACCAGTCTTACAAGAAATGTTAAAGGGAATTATTTAAGTGGGAAAGAGAAGACCACAAATGGGAATAAGAAAATTCTCAAAAAAAAAAAAGGCAATAAAATCTCTGGTAAAGGCAAAAGTACAGTAAACATAGAAGATCAACCACCTACGAAGAGAATATGAAGGTCAAAAGACAAAAGTACTAAAATTACCTATTTCAATGATAAGAAGGTAATGGATACACAGGAAAAAACAGGTTACATATGATATCAAAAATGTAAAATGTGGGAAGAGGGTAGTAAAACAGTAGAGCTTATAGAAAGAGGTCAAACTAAAGAGACCATCAACTCAATATAGATTGCTATATACATAGGTTATTATATATGAACCTCGTGGTAATCACAAACCAGAAACCTATAATAAATTCACAAAAAATTAACAGAAAGGAACCCAAACATGATACTAAAGAAAGCCATCAAACCACAAGGGAAGAGAGCAAGAGCAGAAGAAAGGAACAGAGAAGAACTACTAAAACACCCAGAAAAAAGTAACAAAATGGCAATAAGTACATACTTATCAATAGCTACTTTAAACGTCAGTTGACTAAATGCTTCAATCAAAAGGCATAGAGTGGCTGATTGGACAGAGAAACAAGACCTGTATATATGTTGCATACAAGAGACACACTTCAGACCTAAAGACACTCGCAAACTGAAAGTGAAGGGATGGAAGAAAATACTCCATCCAAATGGCATGAAAAGAAAGCTGGGGGGCAGGGGGCAATACTTACGTCAGACAAAATAAACTTTAAAACAAGAACTGTAACAAGAGACAAAGAAGGGTACCACATACGGATAAAGAGAGCAATCCAACAAGAAGATATAACACTTGTAAATATCTATGCACCCAACATAGGAGCACCTAAGTATATAAAGCAATTATTACAAGACATAAAAGGAGAAATAGACAGTAACACAATAATATTAGGGGACTTTAACATTCCACTTACACCAATGGATAGAGCATCCAAACAGAAAATCAGTAAGAAAACGTTGGTCTTAAACGACACATTAGATCAGATGGACTTATTAGAGTTATACAGAACATTCCAACCAAATGCCACAGAATACACATCCTTTTCAAATGCACATGGAATATTCTATAGTATTGATCACCTATTAGGCCACAAAACAAGTCTCAGTAAATTTAAGAAGATTTAAATAATACCAAGCATCTTTTCTGACCACAAAGGTATGAAACTAGAAATCAACTACAGGAAGAAAACCAGAAAAGCCACATATGTGGAGATTACACAAAATGCTACTGAACAACAATTGGGTCAGTGAAGAAGTCAAAGGAGAAATAAAAAAAATCTGGAGACAAATGAAAATGAAAATATGACATGCCAAAATTTATGGGATATAACAAAAGCTGTTCTAAGAGGGAAGTTTATAACAATACAGGCCTACCTAAACAAACAGGAAAAATCTCAAATAAACAATCTAACAGTGCACCTAAAGGAACTAGAAAAAGAACAGCAAACAAAGCCCCAAATGAGTAGAAGGAAGGAAATAATAAAAATCAGAGCAGAAATAAATGAAATAGAGATTTAAAAAAATATTTTAAAAAATCAGTGAAACCAAGAACTGGTTCTTTGAAAAGATAAACAAAATTGACAAATCTTTAGCTAGACTCACCAAGAAAAAAAGAGAGAAGGCTCAAATAAATAAAACCAGAAATGAAAGAGAAGAAATTAAATAGACACCTCAGAAATACAAAAGATTATAAGAGAATTCTACAAAAAGCTATATGCCAACAAATTGGATAATCTAGAAGAAATGGATACATTCTTAGGATCATACAGCCTTCCAAAACTGAGTCAAGAAGAAACAGAGAATTTGAATAGACCAATCATCAGTAAAGAGATTGAAGCAGTAATAAAAAACCTCCCCCAAACAAAAGTACAGGACCAGACAGCTTCCCCAGGGAATTCTACCAAATATTCAATGAAAACTTAATACCTATCCTTCTCAACCTCTTCCAAAAAATTCAAGAGGATAGAAAGCTTCCTAACTCAATCTACGAAGCCAACATTGCCCTGATACCAAAACCAGACAAGAATAACACCTACAAAGAAAATTACAGGCCAATATCACTGAAGAACATCTATGTAAAAATCCTCAACAAATAATATCAAATTGAATACAGCAATAGATTAGAAAGATCATACACCATGATCACATGGGATTTATTCCAGGGATGCAGGTATGCCTCTACATCCACAAATCAACCAAGGTGATATACCACATTAACAAAATGAAGAATAAAAATCACATGACCATCTCAATAAATGCAAAGAAAGCATTTGACAAGATCCAGAATCCATTTATGATAAAAACTCTGAATAAAATGGGTATAGAAGGAAAATACTTCAACATAATAAAGGCCATGTATGACAAACACACAGCTAATGTCATTCTCAATGGAGAAAAACTGAAAGCCATCACTCTAAGAACAGGAACCAGACAAGGACGCCCACTTTCACCACTCTTATTTCACATGGTATTGGAAGTCCTAGCCAAGGAATCAGACAAGAAAAAGAAATAAAAGTGATCCAAATTGGCAAGGAAGAAGTGAAACTGTCACTATTGGCAGATGACATGATTTTATATATAGAAAATCCTAAGGAATCCCCCCCAAAACTTTTAGAAATAATATATGAATACGGTAAATTTAAGGGATATAAAAATCAACAAACAAAAATCAGTTGAGTTTCTATACACTAACAATGAAGTAGCAGGAAGAGAAATTAAGAATATGATCCCATTTACAATAGCAACAAAAAGAATAAAATACCTAGGAATAAACTTAACCAAAGAGGTGAGAGATCTGTACACTGAACACTGTAAAACATTGTTCAAAGAAATCGAAGACACAAAGAAATGGAAAGATATTTCATGCTCTTGGTTTGAAAGAAGTAACATAGTTAAAATGTCCATACTTCCTAAAGCAATCTACAGATTCACTGCAATCCCTATCAAAGTTCCAATAACATTTTTCACAGAAATAGAGCAAAGAATCCTAAAATTTATATGGAACGACAGAAGACCCCCAATAGCCAAAGGAACCCTGAGAAAAAAGAACAAAGCTGGAGGTATCACACTCCCTGATTTCAAAGTATACTACAAAGCTGTAGTAACCAAAACATCGTGGTACTGGCTCAAAAACAGACACAGAGATGAATGGAACAGAATTGAGTGCCCAGAAATAAACCCACACATCTATGGAAAGTTTATTTTCAACAAGGGAGCCAAGAACATACAATGGAGAAAGGAAAGTCTCTTCAATAAGTCAATTTTGGAAAACTGAACAATCACATGCAAAAGAATGAAAGTAGACCATTATCTTACACCATATACAAAAATTAGCTCAACATGGATTAATCTAAAATCTAAGACCTGAAACCATGAAAATTCTAAAAGAAAACAGGCAGTACACTCTTCAACATCAGTTTTAGCAGCATATTTTCAAGTACCATGTCTGATGGGGCAAAGGAAACAATAGAAAAAATAAACAAATGGGACTACATCAAACTAAAAATCTTCTGTGCAGAAAAGGAAATCATTGACAAAATGAAAAGACAACCTACCAATTGGGAGAAGGTATTTGCAAACCATATATCAGATAAGGGATTATTATCGAAAATATATAAAGAACTCATCCACCTCAACAATAAAAAAAAACTAACAACTCAATTAAAAAGTGAGCAAAAGATCTGAACAGAAATTTCTCCAAAGAAGATATACAGATGGCCAACAGGCACATGAAATGATGTTTGACATCATTAACTATCAGAGAAATGCAAATCAAAACTACAATGAAATATCACCTCAGTCCTGTCAGAATGGCTATAATTAACAAGACAGGAAACAAGAAGTCTTGGAAAGGATATGGAGAGAAGAGAATTCTGGTACATTGCTGGTGGAAGTGCAAACTGGTGCAGCAATTATGGAAAAACAGTATGGAGATTCCTCAAAAAATTAAGAATAGAGCTACCATATGATCCAGCTATTCCACTGCTGGGTATTTATCCAAAGAATTTGAAAACGCAAATGCATAAAGATACACGCACCCTATGTTCATTGCAGCATTATTCACAATGGCCAAGACTTGGAAGCAACCTAGATGCCCATCAAGGGACAAATGGATAAAGAAGATGTAGTACGTATACGCAATGGAATACCACTCAGACATAACAAATGAAGAAATCCAGCCTTTTGTGACAACATGGATGGAGCTTGAGGGTATTATGCTGAGTGAAATAAGTCAGAGGGAGAAAGTCAGATACCATATGATCTCACTCATAAATAGAAGATAAAAACAACAACAAACAAACACATAGAGACAGAGACTGGATTGGTGGTTACCAGAGGCGGAGGGGGAAGGGAAAAGGGAGAAAGAAGTGATGAGGTGTATGTGTGTGGAGATGGATTGTAATTAATCTTTAGCTGGTGAACATGACGTAATCTACACAAGAATCAAAATATAATAATGTGCACTTGAAATTTATATAATGTTTTAAACAAATGTCACCACACTAAAAAAAATTAAAGAATATTCAGTTCCTTCCTAGCATACAAAATGCTATTATGTGTGTGCATGTGTGTGTGTGTCGAAATATTATTGCTTTATGTCCTAGCAGTTTAGAGATTATCTAATTTTGCAACTAAATGTTGCTGAGCTGATATAGGAAAATCAGTTGAATAATTCCTAAATTGTTCCTCAAAACAAGACTCAGTCTGTCTCTAAGCACACCAGCCCTGATTAAATTAAGGAGTAGCTTGCTGCCCAGGGGCAAGAAGGAAAGAGCTGGGCATGTGCTCAATGGGCTTGCTTCGTACAGTAGAAGATAAAGAGTAATGAAGCTGTCTGCTTTACCTGTGGCTTGAAGTTGTGAACTGAAAGCAAGAACACTCTAACATTCTGATTTGTTTACTTCAGAGAAAGTGAGTAACTTCCTGTTTCTCAGAAAGAAAGAAAAAAAGAAAGAAATGAAAAAGAAATGCTCTCAAGAGTTGCATAGAAAGACCTCCTTAACATCAAAGGGCTCTTCTCAGAAACCGTGTTGGTGAGGGCAATAAAAAAGTATCAAAATCTTTCAAACAGATTAATACTGAGGAGTAGAAGGGTTTTGTTAGAGCCTTTTCAATTTGCCAAACTAAACCTCAAATATTTAAATGAGAGTTTTTCAGGTGTTCACTAAATAAATCAGTCACACATTAATTTTCCGTGTAACTGTGAGCACTGAAGCTAGTTGCTGGCTGATATGGGAAGATAACATCTGTTTTCCGTGCCTGGCCTCATTTCGTTTTCTCTGTTTTGGCCCACTTTGCCAGCTTTGCCTTCTCTGCCCTATCTTTCTTTTACAGCTCCTGTTCACTATACTACCTGGTAGGGCATAGGCTTATCTTTGGCTAACCAGGGCTAATCAGAGCTTCGTACCTTCTACTATTCTTCCTGTCACTTATTGATTTTTTTTTTTTTTTTAGGAAGATTACCCCTGAGCTAACATCGTGCCCATCTTCCCCTACTTTATATGTGGGACTCCTACCACAGCATGGCATGCCAAGTGGTGCCATGTCCACACCCAGGATCCGAACCGGTGAACTCTGGGCTGCCGAGAAGCAGAACGTGCAAACTTAACCGCTGTGCCACCGGGCTGGCCCCCTGTCACTTATTGAAATATAACCACTATATAGTTTAATTTTTAGTTCTGCAAGGCTAGGCCGTACGTACGTATCAGGGGTGATATCTTGCTGATTTAAGAAAATTGCAGTTTCTTAAATCAAGAACACAAGCACCTTGGAGGGATTTTGCATTCAATTGCAAAACATGTGCATTTATGCAATGTGCATTGTCCTAAGATGATCAGCATTGCAGATCCCATTCACCTTTCCTGGTAGCAAAGAAAGTGACAGAACAGAGGTAAAATGTGTCTCGGAGAACTGGAGAGATGAAATGAAGACATTTAGTTTACAGATGAGACCACTCACAGGGGATAAACAGTTGTCTTTAGAAGGGGTTATATGTGGAAATCGAAACAGCTCTGTTTTCTGCAGCCTTGAAGGGCAGAACTAGAACAACAAATGGAAGGCATGCATGGAGACAGAAATTTTTAAATCAATACAAAAAAGATTTGTTCTCGTTGTTAAAATTAGTCAAAGATAAGAAATCCTTCTGAACTTAAATGTGAAGGAAATGAAATATCATTGCGTAAAACCATAAACTAGGACATCAAAAAGAAGAAATAACAAATAAGGAGGAATAAGAACAGTAGCCAGCATTTATTGAACATGTTACCATGTGTCCCGCTCAAATGATTGAGTCTCATTTATATTAATTCAAACAAGACTCCCCAAATCCCAAATAATAGTAGATACCACTATGCTCTTCATTGTCATTTTACAGATGAGGATACCTAGGGTCAGGTCAGAAAGGTTAAGAGAAATGTCCATGGTCATCCAGTAGTTACTGGAGCTGGGATTTTGAAGCAAGGCAGTCTAGCTCCAGAGTCCATATTTTATTGACATTACTATTGAGAGAGAAAGAAATAGATTGAAATTTATAGGAGAAAACAAGTGGAAAGATGACTAAGAACAAGATAACTGGTCCATAAACAAAATATAGATAATAAAATAAAATACCAATATCAACAAAAAAGAGGCTCATAACTATCTCATAGACCTGATGGAATGAGATGATAACATGTCGCTGGAAGGGTATTTATTCCTCATTCAAAAGAAGCAGATTGAGCTGAAGGAGGGAAAGAATAGAAATAAAATATGCCTGCTCCTTAGATCTGCAAAGTGGAGAGGAAGTACACTAAGGCAAGTGTAAAAAGGCATAGCTGCAAGTCAGCTCGCCAGAAAAAAAAGATTTTAATGGTGCATACCATAGAGACAAACTATTAAAAAGATGATGAGTCAATGTCTAGACACCAGTCGGCAGTCTTGCTCTTCTAGGACTATGCACTTGACAAATTCTTGACTTGCTGGAAGTTAATTGCTTGAAGGTAGAGGAAATAATGAGATTTAGGTCTACTCTGGTCTTAATTTTGGTCAAGGAAAACTTATTGAGGATATGAAAGTGGAAGGATCCTTGCAGGAAAGTAGCAATGTGGTGATGGAATTTGTAATATCAAAGGAAGTTAACACTGGGTATAGTCATCCATTATGCTGGGCTTTAGGAAACAGTATTTCAGAGCTGACCTCGTGGGTTCTTGAAAATAATACAAAAAAATAAAAAATATTGTTTTACCACTTTCCTCAAAGGCTACAACCTTACAAAATTTTAAATCCACTTATCATCTTCCTATCTTTTGTGTTGTTATTTTCATGCATTTTAATACAATAGATATTTTAAACTCCATGACATATTTTGATATTGTTTGGTATGGTCAATTTCATTTGTATTTACCTATATATTTACTCTTTCTCATGTTCTTTCTTTTCACTGACATTTCTGTCTTCATCTAGGCTCATTTTCCTTTTACCTATAGAACTTTCATTGTTCTTGTTTGTTTAGTCAGTTTGTTGATGACAGAATAACTCAGAAGTCGGTAGAAGGAGGTTTTCTCTGGGTACAGAAATCAAGCTTGGCAATTATTTTCTTTCAACACTTTAAATATGTCACTCAATAGTCTTCTTTCAAATTATCACTTCTGATTGGAAGTCAACTGTCAGTATTACAGTGATCCCCCCTTATCTGTGGGGGATACATTCCAAGACTCCCAATGGATGCCTGAAACCACAGATAGTACCAAACCCTATATATACTATGTTTTTTCCTATACATACATACTATCTATGATAAAGCTTAATTTATAAACTGGGCACAGTAAGAGATTAATAACAAAAATTAATAATAAAATAAAACAATTGTAACAATATAGTGTAATAAAAGTTATGGAATGTGGTCTCTCTCTCTCTCAAAATTTGTTAATGTACTGCACTCACCCTTCCGCTTCTTGTGATGAAGTCAGATGATACAACTCCTACATGATGAGATGAAGTGAGGCGAGTGATGTAGGCAGTGTGATGTAGAGTTAGGTTACTACTGACCTTTTGACGACACGTCAGAAGGAGAATCACTGAGCCATGACAATGTCAATGACTGCATGTCAGGAGCTGAGGATGTCGATGATTGGTGATCCAACAAACGGATAAATCACGTCCCAGGCAGGCCAGGGTAGGATGGCGCGAGATTTCATCATGCTGCTCAGAATGGCACACAATGTCAAACTTAAGAATTGCTTATTTCTGGAATTTTCCATTTAACATTTTCAGACTACGGTTGACCACGTGTAACTGAACCCACAGAAAGCAAAACCACAGGTAAGGGGGGACTACTGTATTGTGGTTTCTTTGAAGGTTAAGTGTCTTTTTTCTCTGTCACTTTTAAGATTTTCTCTGGGTCTTTGATTTGCAGCCAGTTTGACTATGATGTGCCTAGTAGGATTTTCTTTAAATTTTTGCTGCTTGGGGTTCTTGATTCTGTGGCTTGAGGTCTTCCATCAGTTATGAAAAATTCTCTACCATTATCTCTTCAAAAATTGCTTCTGTCTCAGTCTATATCTTTTTTTCCTTTTTTGAATCCGATTATACAAATATTAGAGTTTTTGAGCATGTCTCACATGATTCTTACATTTCTGGTCATTTTTCTTCTTTGTATTTTCTCCCTCTGTGTACTTCATTGAGTATTTTCTGTTAATCTATTATCAAGTTTACTAATCCAGTCTTCCAATGTATCCAATCTATTACCAAATGCATTTACTACATTCTTACTTTAAGATATGTTTTTTAGTTCTAGAATGTACATTTGGTTCTCTTTTATAGATTTCAATTCTGGGAAGTCTTTTATCTTTTCATATATTTTCTCCATTATTTTCTGTTTGTTTGAACATATTAATCATAGTCATTTTAAAGCTCCTGTCTGCTCACCTCAGGTTCTGAATCACTTTTGAGTATACTTCTATTCTCTACTTTTCTTGTAGTAGTTATTAACCAAATGGTCTAGCCTCATCTCATGTCAAGTATTTTAATTTTATTGGGTACAAAAAAACTATAGAATTTCCAGAAGATATTGTCTTCCCCAGATAGAGTTCAACCTTTCCTCCAATAGGCAGATAAAGGAGATCATCCATCACGATAATCCAGTCCGGCACTAAGCTGGGTCACAGCTGGGTTGCAGTCTTTCTTTTTTTTTAATGACTGGCACCTGGGCTAATAACTGTTGCCAATCTTTTTTTTTTTCCTCTGCTTTATCTCCCCAACCCCCCCCCACCCCCACCCCCACCCCCGTACATAGTTGTATATCTTAGTTGCAGGTCCTTCTAGTTGTGGGATGTGGGACGCCGCCTCAACGTTGCCTGACGAGCGGTGCCATGTCCGCTCCCAGGATCCGAACCCCGGGCCCCAGCAGGGGAGCACGCGAACTTAATCACTCAGCCACGGAGCCGGCCCTGGTTATTTGTTTTTAACTTTTTTTTTTTTGAGGAAGATTAGCCCTGAGCTAACATCTGCCACCAATCCTCCTCTGACTTTTCTAATTGTAGTCCGCTTTTTCCAACTATTCCTTAAATGTTCGTGTTTCCCTGGGTTTGGTATTCATATCTCTAGTACTTAGCACAGAACCTTTCACTTATGGGCATTTAATATATGTCTATTTGATTGGGAAAATAATTTACATTTTTAAAAAGTGGAAAGAAGAGTATAAAACTTTTAATGAGTATAAATGAGTGACACAACCCTGTGGTAAAAATAGAAACAGGCAAGCTGACATTCAAACTACACTAGCCCTTTTTCAGAGGAAGAAAATGAACAAAGAAGCATAGAATCAGTGTCCAGGGCAGATCCACAAACTAACTGATGGTATTTGATTTCTACCTTCTTCGGTTCTCTTCAATCAGTTAACAGTAATTATAATCAACGAGGGCTGGAAGTTCCAGATGGGAGTATACAAGGGTCCATCTTCTACACACCAACGAAAAGCTTTTGCACAGAGTTTAAAAGTACGTAGTTGGAAAAAGAAACATGCTTTAAATTTGTTTATTTCAGAATACTCCAAAACTTTTGATTAAAAAAGTCTCTTCTTGGGGCTGGCCCAGTGGCACAGCAATTAAGTTTACACGTTCCGCTTTGGCATCCCGGGGTTCACCAGTTCCTATCCCAGGTGCAGACCCTACACACTGCTTATCAAGCCATGCTGTGGTAGGCGTCCCACATATAAAGTAGAGGAAGATGGGCACGCATGTTAGCTCCGGACCAGTCTTCCTCAGCGAAAAGAGGAGGATTGACAATAGTTAGCTCAGGGCTAATCTTCCTCAAAAAAAAAAGCCTCTTCTTTTCATTAACATCCAGCATAGATACATATCATTGTTTTAAGGCCCTTCAAGATATAGTTAAAAAGGAAAGAAATCAGCTATATTGAAAATATTCACTGCTGAGTCTTGATACCTTGGATACTACCACACTATACCAATATCAAATATTCCCTAAACATACATCAACCAAGGGAGGGGGTAATGCCCCAGAATTATACTCATTAGAAGAGGGAGTCCAGAAAAGACTAAAATTATACCATGGATAATCCAAAAAGAAAAAAAAAAAGACGACACATGGACAAGTGATAGTTGAGTATGCAGTTAATATTCTTTAAGATTATAAATCTCATGGATTATGCATTATAATATCTAGCATTTATGAGAAGCTACTATGTGCCAACACTGCGCTAAGCATTTTACGTAAATTTTCTCACTTAAATCTCAACAGTCTTATGAGGTAGGTGTCACTGTAACTGTTTTAGAGAAGAAACTAAGGCTCAGAGACTATAATGTAAGAGCAAGGTCTAGAAACCAGACTGCCAGAGTTAGAATCCTGGCTATCCCACTTACTAGCTGTATGATCTTGGGCAAGTTACTTAACCTCTCTGCCTCAGTTTCCCATATGAAAAATTGGGATAATAATGCTACTTACTTCAAGGTAAAGTAGCTGGCACATAGTAGGTGTTTCTATGTGTATGTCATTGGGTAAATTACTCAATAATAACCTGCCCAAGGTCACACAACCAGTAGATGGCAGAGCCAGAATTTCTGTCTAGATTCCAAAGCTCAAATCTTAACTAAAATGTCCCAATGCTCCCTCAAATTAGATTGTAGTCTTGCTGGTACATTTAGCTAACAATTAGTATGTATTTTACTTGATTTCACAAAACTCTGTAAATAGTATTAATTGTTCCCCTTACTTACTGTTTAGTGAGTGTTTACGGCACAGAATCAGATGCTTACTGCAGACCTGACAACGCCCAGAAAAGAAGTGTCTGGAGCTATGCTTGTTGAGCATGAGTGGGCAATCACTGACCCACAGTCCCACAGGGGACAAGATTTTATAAGGAAGGACGTGTAAACTGGGAAACACAGCCTTCCTCCCTCTGCCCTCTCACCCCATTTACACTGTCATGTCTGACTCTGAGGTTCAGAGCAGCCGAAATTCTTTTTCTTTAAGAAGAACACAAGGGAAGCGATACTGGTGTTCCTTTAGTTCTGCTTTTGCTCCTCATACAAAATGACACCTGTGCCCAAAAGAGGTTATGGATTTTTTAGGTTATTTCCTGGAGTTATTTTTAAATTAGTTTTTCTTGTTCCAGAGCAAATTGGCAGTCAATCCATGATAGCATGAGGAGAACTGAAAATTTCATCATCCTGTGTTGTCAGGTAACACTGACTGAATTTGTAAATCACATTATGAGAAATACTGGATCCTGAATGTTCTTATGACCAAATTCATGTTTATAAGCACCGATGGCTATGGCTCTGTAGAACTGATATTGTAATAGAGATAAACAAACATCCTGGGCCTGGCTGGGCTGCCCTCAGTTCCACGTAGGAGCCATGTGAATATGCTCCAGGTTGACCTCGTCACACTCACTCAGAATCCTACACTGGCTCCCCATTTCCATTGAATCATAGATAAATGCTTCTGTAGTGCTTGGAAGATTCTAGAAAATACAACCCCAAACTTCTCTCCCACTATTTCATGTCATGAGCCCTATACTTGAGGCAAGCTGGACAACTTGTTCCTTCCCAAACAAGCTTCCCACTTTCTTTTAAGCCAATTAGCACATATTTATTGAGCATTGTTTCCAGCATTGTGTTGGGTGATGAAGCTGTAACAGACTTGCTGTTGCAGAGTCTGGAAGGAAAGACTGACATTAGTTACAAGTGTGTTGAGTTCTATGAAGGACAGAGTGTTCTAGGAGTATATAACACAAGGAAGCAATTTGGTATGGGTGTCAGGAAAGGTGTCCATGAAGAAATAACGTTGAAGCTGAAAACTGCAATTAGAATAGAAATGAGTTGTGGCTGGCCTAGTGGCATAGCAGTTAAGTTCACATGCTCTGTTTTGGTGGCCTGGGGTTCACTGGTTTGGATCCCGGGTGTGGACCTACACACCACTCCTCAAGCCAAGCTGTGGTGGCGTCCCACATATAAAGTAGAGGAAGGTGGGCATGGATGTTAGCTCAGGGACAATCTTCTTCAGGCAAAAAGAGGAGGATTGGCAACAGATGTTCGCTCAGGGCTAATCTTCCTCACCAAAAGAAAGAAAAAAAAGAATAGAAATGAGTTAAACTAAGGGGTAGCAATGAGTAGAGAACATTTCAGATAGAGAGAACTCCAAGTGTAAAGGCTCTAAGGAATGGAATGTTTAAGGACCCAGAAAAGTTTATTACAGCGGGAGTAGAGGGAGGAAGAAGAAGAGTGTTACAAGATGAGGATGAAGAGGTAGGCAAGAACCTATCGGCCCTGTGATAAGACTTAGGTTTTATACTAACAACAAAGGGAAGTCAGTTTATAGAGAATGGAAGTCAGAAATCAGGACACAATCAGCTCTGCAGAGTTAAAAGGTAACCCCGGCTGCAAGTTTAGAGACTGAATTCAAGGGAGGCCAGAGGGATGTGGAGAACCTAGTCAGGAGGCTATTGCCGTGGTCCATCTTGTACTAGGCTGGCGTTTCCTCAACTCTTTGGACAAAGAAAGTTACTAGAAATTAGTATAAAGGCTTCAATTTTAATTTTTTAAGAAATCTAACTACATAAGTAGTTTGGGGTGGTATGGTATAACGGTAGCATCTCTATTAAAAAACAAGAAGATCTGGTCAGCAGTGATTCAGTATGAAGGCAGCAATACGTTTTACACAACTCCACAAAAAAAGTTTGTGTCCCTAAGTTATATTATAAGAAGCAGGTTGTTTAGAGCGAAGGAGATGTTTGTTGGGAGATAATTCTCCATGGGTTTGTCTTGTTCCTGCACATCTTGCAAGCAGAGATACTGACTGCCTTTCTTCGGGACCACCTTTCCAAGGGTGTTTGTATAGCAAACTGTCTTGGAAAACAGAAACAGTGTCTCCCCTGGGACAAAAGCCAGTCCGGCTTTACTACCCCTTATAACACATCAGATGCCCTCAGCTTGTAGTGTCTCTCCTATAACAGCTCACTGCAGGTGCACGTGTCACCTGAGCTTTTTTCACCCTGCCCTGTGGGACTGAGGCCCAGGAAACCAGGACAAATGCTCATACTCTGGCTATGGCTATTGCAGTGAGTAATAAACTGTCTCTCATTTCTGACCTGGGAGTCTCGTGTTTTCTGCTAGCATTCAAGAAACTGTGACCAGCTAAGTTGTTTGCTTGAAGTAAAGTAAAATTTTAGACCCTTCACAGTTCTGGGCAGCATTAGTCCCGTGGAGCCTCTCTACTTGCTCCAGTCATGCCCAGGCCTGGTACCACATGCTGAACACCCAGGTTCAGTTCTGTCCGGGTCTCAGCCAATGAGGACAAAGCCTGGCTGCCTATCAGATCCCACCCACCAGCTGGGAGACAGGCTTCAGCTGAAGAAAATGAATGCATTTATAACATAGTTGTTTGCCCTAGGACATTGCAAGTTTCTGGTTAGCAGATGAGTTCTATCTGGTGACTTCACAACTGAGATTTAGGTAAAGGTTTAAGATGGTTCAAGCATCAGGGGTTGGATTAGAAGACCTTTAAGTCCCTTCCAGGTGCTCCACTGCGATCCTGTGCATCCTTTCATCGCTTTCAAGCTCTTTCAAGATCTATTTTATAGAGGTGAATATCCATAGTTCAGGCAACATTCCTGAGGTAGTACGTGATAACAGAGGAAGGAGCAAGCTTGGTATATCAGTCATGCTTAGATTCCAATGTCGGGTCAACCACTTACTATATGACTTTATGACCTTACTATACTTAACTTCTCTAGTTCCTTATCTATAATATGGAAATAAGATTATCTACCTCATAGTAAGAGGATAAGTGCTAAATGAAGTAATGAGTGTAAATGTTTAGCACACTATCTGCTAAAAATTAAAGACTCAAAATCTCTTTCCTAACTTACCCTAACTCCACCCCTCCGAGTGAAGTACAAGTTCAATACCACTTGAAACCAACATTACACCTGGAGTAATGTACCCTCGGTGGGTGCTTGATATACAAGTTTCAAGAAGGGGAGAAAGTTGGATAAAGGGATATTGTGGTAAAACTATACAGCTCATCAAAAGTTGGAGTCCCTAGAAGGAATCTAACACTCTCCTTCTCTTTCTCTCATTCTAAGGGACTAGTATTCGTGAATATCTTTATATGACCTTAAAAACCAAAGCCTACATTTAATCTTGGCATAGACCCGTATTAATTGAGTACATATTCAAAGGAAAAGAAGTTAGTATCCTGAAGAGATATCTGCACTCCCATGTTTATTGCAGCATTGTTCACAATGGCCAAGTGTCCAACCACAGATGTATGGATTTAAAAGCTGTAGCATATATATACAATATTATTCAGTCTTTAAAAAGAAAGAAATCCTGCCATTTGCAACAACATGGATGAACTTAGAGGACATTATGCTAAGTGAAATAAGCCAAAGAAAGAAAGACAAACGCTGTATGATCTCACTTATATGTGGAATCTACAAAAGCCAAACTCATAAAAACAGAGAGTAGAAGGGTGGTTGCCAGGGGCTGGGGGGTGAGGGAAATGGAGGCATGTTGGTCAAAGAGCACAAACTTTCGGTTATAAGATGAATGAATTCTGAAGATCTAGTGTACAGCATGGTGACTATTGTTGATAATAATATGTTGTACACTTGAATTTTGTTAAGAGAGTAGATTTTAAGCGTTCTCACTGCACACACGAACTTAAATGTATAAGCTGATGTACAGGTTAATTAGCTTGGTTGGAGGCATCACTGCACAGTAGGTATGTATATCAAAACATCACACTGTGAACACTTTAAATACATACAATGATTATTTGTCAATCATACCTCAATAAGGCCGACATAAACAAACAAATAAAAAAGAATCGATACTAGTTATTCTAGAGGCAAGACTGTGGATGAGTTGCCCTTCTGGTGTATTCTGTGATTCTCTGCTTTCCTACTTTGTAACACTGCTGATCCATCTTACCAAACGAGTTGGCTGTTGTGGCTTGTCGATCTAAATGATCTACAGGTTTGTGTGAGGTTATTTAAAAATTCTCCATACGTTTTAAATCTACATTTAGGAAATGGAAAGTAGAGCAGTATTTTAATACCAGTTGTGCACAATTTTCTCCCTTCAACTCTGATTTAGTTCTCTGATGGGCTAACTGGAAGAAACAGATTTGTTTCCAATCATTTATTCCCACTTTGAAGAACAGCTTTCTGTCTACATTGAAAGTATAGGAAACCTTGTTTATCTGGAATTATTTGGGCTCTGTACTACTATTCAGAGACTTCTTGAAAAAAACATAAAGTAATAGCTTTTGTGCTGGGTCACCCGGAAGCCTTGACATCAGATGAGGCTGTGGATGCTGTAGCAACTGCAGTTTTGTTGTCATGGTAACAGCCTTGCACTCCAGAGGCAAAACCAATGAGCTTTAAACATCACTACATTCTAGCTAAGCTTCTCTGACCTTATCAGGGAGCAACAAGATCCGTCTGTTCTTCCAAACGCACGTGCCCCTCAACAGGGAGGGAAAACTGGGCATAATGTACCTGATTTAAATACCATTATCAGATTATTCAAACAAGTGAATTCTTATTCTAGTTTGATAGATTAAATGACAAGGTTTTTTAAAACTAGATTGTTCATTTCAGTTACCCAGGAGCATTGTTACGAAAGCAGAGCATGTAACATACCTATCATGAATGTTTGATTACTAAATATTTCAGAGGAGTAAAATATGTAAATTTCCCTTCAATGACACAGACTGGAAACCCCAGGGGACCTGGAAAATAATTTGCATCTGTTTTGTTGAATGTTTTCCTCTCAGGCAGGATGGTAATAAGGAACAATATCATCTTTTGAATTAATGTCACACTAAGGTTGCAGCAGCAAGAAAAAAAGAATTCAATCTACACCCGGCCTTTGAAAGGCTTATGACTTCCGACCTTGTAGTACTACTATAATATAATCTACTTCCTTCCTAAAACTGAGCTAGTGAACTATAGCCCTCAAAGCTGCATGTACAGCTTTCTCCAGCTCAAAAGCATGAAACAGAGAGCCAGGGCTGAGCAACCTGTTCATAAAAAGAACATAAAGAATTCCTCTCTTAGTTAAGCTTTATCAGCTGTGCATGGATGTAATACGTTTGACTGCATAATCTCATTTGCAAATGTGTAATAACAAACCAAATGGGTTTCTCAGTTGTATTTATTTAACTGTTGTTTACCGGAACTGTTCCACGATTCCCAGCATATTTCATATCAAAAAAAGATATCTCCAAATGTTAAGCTTTTAATGCTGTTTGAATTACAGTTATTCCTTTTTTTCAAGTCTATTTTTCATTCATTCTCTTCTATGGATATTGCCCTTCTAGGCCAATAAACAAAAAAATCCCCAAGGAAAATTACCCTTTGTAAATCAGCTCTGGTTAGATAAATTTTTAATGCTTCTAATCTGTCCCAATTCACAAGAGTTGCTCTTTATGTCACGTATTCGACTAATGTATGATAAAACGCCTAGTTTTGTGTGAAATGCCATTGAAGACACAAACATGAAAGAGGAATGAATGAAAGAATGGCTCTTGCCCTCAAGAAACTTGCAAACTAGGCTTGACTGAAATGGATCGTCATCTTTGGTGCTGTACAGTCCTCTTAAACAATAATTGAAAGCCACCGACGTCCTATATTCGTTTCCAAAAAAACGCAAGGAGATCTAGAGGTTGAATCCCCATTGACTTTCATGAGTTTATATGTTGTTTTGTTGCTTTTATTTTGCTAACTCTAAGATCTGAAGCTTTTCCTTTTATTTTTTAAAGCAAGCTAATACATTTGAGATATATTTTGTTACAGATATTTTGCAATCATGTATGTGCTATTGCTAAGAAATTATTCTCGTCACCAGTTCACAAAACAGTCTCTTAGATATTTTACTGGAATGGAAAGTTTTTTCTGTCAGGAGGATCACAGTTGTTTTCTTCATGGCGTCTTTGTACCAGATGAAGAAGGTGTCATTGGTGAATATGTTGGAACTGTCATAAAATAGGCAACAAAGAGAAAATTTTAAATGAAACTCAGATTTGGTGAACCAAACTTAAAAGAAGGCATTGTCCAAGAAATGACTTCACATCTAAATTTTGGGCTGGTCATATGAAAAATAAAAGCCAAATGGAGAACACTGAACTTATTATTTGGAAAACGATCAGATTTAGCACAGAGTCCTGATAATTTAGAATTATAAGCTTCATGTCATTTAATTTTATCCTCCTTTGGCCATCACAATTTTTGCTAATACCTGACAAGTAGAAAAATTTAAGAGAAGTTACTGTGTTACAGAATCACAAAAATAATGTGGCTGGAATGGACATAAGATGCCTGTAATCCAACCCCGTAATTTTCTAAATGAGGAAATTGATGTCTCTAAGTCAGGAAACGTCAGTTTAAATTTTCAGATTTAACTATTTCTGGACAAACCAACCAAGATGACTAAACGGTTGCCATTGGTGTGGACTGGCAGTCAAATAAGTTGTCTGCTTTCAATAGGATTCATTTGCCTCACTTGCTTTTATTTCTTTCTCACTCTATTTTTCTTCTTCAGTTCATTTTGTTTTAGCTTTTCCTAAGTCAAAGAATGGTCAAGTTCATGAAGAATTATTAAGAGAAGGCCATTAACCTGTACTCTCTGAGGTGAGAGAAACTTAAATTGCGCTGATTGGTATTGAGGTTAAATAAACATGGGGAAGAAATGGATAACAGTGACAACAGGATTTTAAGGAATATTTTGAGTTTTCTGAGTCTATGATTTCTTCTGCGTTTAAGATTTCCTTTGTCTCTATTATCTTGTTGTTAGTCTCCACATGCCTTCCTGTTTTCGGTTTATTTCCTCACTCCCTTATTCAATTCTCTTCTTAACCTCCTGTGAACATCCTTCTTCTCTTCATGAGTGTCTTAATGGTAGCCAAGCTGAGATGTTATTTATTTTCCAATATCTGAATCTGAATATAAACTCATTGTCCTGTGTGACTGTTCTGATTCTGAAGAGAAAATTTGTGTGAGAAACACACACCCACGCATGCACACACACGTGCACTCATGCTGTCTCTTAGGGACAAACAAATCTCTTCTATAGGCAAACTATAGTTTGAGAAAATTTGTCTTCAATGTCTCTTAATCAGCACCTTCATGTTGTTTGCATGTCCCTCTTGACCTCAGTGACCCATGGCACCATCTCTTTGTTGTTTCTTTGGCAACTCTGTGAAGGAGTTTCCTCGCCCACAGTGCACTACGTCCTCATGCTTTCCTTCTCCCCCTCCCCTAGGAAAACTTACTTCCTCTGGGTATTATGCTCTCCAGATCCTGGTCCCTAAGACTAGCTATAATCTCCTAGTTTTTTTTCTAAAGACATTAATGGAGGATAATGGCTTAACGTACATCTTAAAAGGACTCTTCAGTGCTTTACCCTAAATGAGCTGGGAGTTTCTAGTACTGTGGTGTGCTGGCTGGGGATATTTTAAGAATGCATACCTTGCTATGTATGCCATTTATTTCATTCAGTCGTTGCTCACCACCAGCTGTAAACCAGCCCTGTTTACCCACCTTAGACACTTATATCTGGTGTCTCAATGGAAAAACTAACAGCAATAACTCTCATCCGTCAAGAGTCTGTTAGGTGCCTGAATTAGTTTGCTAGGACTGTTATAACAAAATACCATAGGCTGGGTGGCCTAAACAACAGAAGAGTATTTTCTCACAGACCTGGAGACTAGAAGTCCAAGATCAAGGTGTCTGCAGGGTTGTTTTTTTCTGAGGCTCCTCCTTTGCTTGCACATGGCTACCTTTTCACTGTGTCTTTACGTGGTCTTTCCTCTGCACGTGCTCATGTCTGTATCCTCACCTCTTCTTCTTATGGACACCAGTCATGCTGGATCAGAGTCTACCCACACGCCCTCACTTTACCTAAGTTATCTCTTTAGAGGCCCAGTCTCCGACACAGGCCCATTCTGAGGCCCTGCGAATTAGGGCTTCTACATATTAATTTGAGGAGGATACAATTTAGCCAATAACAGTTTCACATTATGTTAAACAATCTACATGCGTTATCTTCTATCATTAAAAAGATCTAGAGAGGTTCATTTTATTGTTCAAATTTCTCTGTTGAAAAAGTGAGGGTGTAGGAGGATGAGTATCTTATCCAAGTTCACATAACTACTTGGTAGTGAAATTGGAAATTGAACTGAGCCTTACAGCTCCAAAGCCCTTTCTTCTCTGCTCTACCACTCTGCCTCCAGCTAAGCTAGATAGCCAGTCAGCCTGCTTTGAGGCACATTGATTATTCTTCCAGGAATTTTTTTACTCCATGGGAGACTGAGACTTAACCATTATGTGGGCAAAAATTCTCCTAGGGAGAATGTGTTCAGAAAAGAGAAAAATGGATTATTTTCCTATGGTCAGATTCTTTAACTTGGTGAACATTGAGGAAGATTTGGCTTTCTTTTTTTTTTCAGTAACAAGGAAACCTTACAATTTTAGTTTTTTACCAGCCACAGTGATGTTTTAAGAAATATCTATAAAAATTTTAAAAATCAACAAAATGACATTAATTAGCATGTATTTATCTAGTCTCCAACCACCAAGGTTGGACGTGGGTGCAAGGCAAACTAACTTGGGATTTTCAATATTTTATGAGAAAGGCAAGCCACAAAATCCTCAAGTTTTTCTCAATTCAAGCATGTTTTTCAAAAGAAAGAGATGTCTGAGTATAAACTAAGTCCAGACTTCTTTGCTAGTCTCCTTTTATATCACTGGAAATGTACACAAGATGCCTCCTTACTCTTTCAAATTGTTTATTTTGACCATTTTTCTGCTACAGCACACTGAAACAAGAGATTTCACAGTAAGATATTCTGTGACAAGTCAACTCTTTTTATTTTTTTGCATCTTAGAAAGTTTACATGAAAAAAATTCATAACTTTAATCAAATGACAAAATAATGACATTATTCCTAAGGAAGATAATAGAAAGTGAAATTCTTTGATATTAGCTTACAATTAAGAATTTTCCTTAAGCGTTCTAAAGAAAAGAGAAGAAATTAACCGGGTGGAAGAGAAGAATGAAAACTTTATATTTGGATATTAGGGTGGTAACCTTGGAGACGGGAAGTTGTTAAAATTATGATAAAAATCTTTCTTTCTAGTCCTATCCTTATCATAGAAAAAGAAGAGAAGTATATCTCTTACTGTAAATGGTAACACTTGCGATAACCCTTTATCGTGGTGTTCTTATTACACTGAAATAAATGCACTGCTACTGAGAGATGATGAAAATATAACTCAGCAATAGAGGAAAAGAAAGGAATTGGATTTCTCAGCTCCAATAATTTAAAAATTAATAATTTACCAAAGGTCAAATATATAACTCTGGTTGTAAAATCTCCCACAGAAATATGGCAGCCCTTCAAGGGTACCAAAGACCTTGGTTGTCTTGATGTCTGGGCCGGCAGGTAGCAGTAGTAGGCTAAACCTGTAGATTCTATTCAGTGTGGCTTAGTTGGTCTCCCTCTAGGTCTTGGCCATTGACCTTACTTCTAAACCCAGTGAGACACCTTGCTCTAGGATGCTCTTAATCCACAGGTAACTTGATGAAATTGTGAATAAATGATAAATCCAATTTCATTCAAAGAAATAGTTAAACAATTGTTTCTAGCATCAGAATATGCGAACGATGGTCCATATGCAGGAACTCAGTACTGTGGTCTGCAATGCACCCACACCTCTAGAAGCGGGCACACAGGCATAAGACTTCTTAAGCTTTGTGGATAGGGGATGGTAGTGAGGAATATTTGAGATTGGTTACTTTTAGAGAAGAAAATTAAGTTTCTGCCTTATAGACTAGAAATTTAATTGACAGCTAACCTGAAGGAGACCACATGCAAAGGAGATCGTTTTATGAATCAAACTTACAACAAACTGATTTGCAAGTCCCATCATCTCTCAATACACAGCACTGTGCCAGGAATGTGGGACATAGTAAAAATATTTACAAAGCACAGCATCCATCTAATAAACAGTTAATAAGCAAGATTGCAATTCACTAGTTTACATTGAGCAATAATGCTCAACCTATTTGGGGTCATGAATTCCTTTGGGAGTCTTTTGACATCATAAAGCCTTCTTTCCAGAAAACATCACGCACATGCATCCAACATTTTGTGGACAATATTAAAATGTTCACAGAATCTTTAGCAACCATCCAAGGACACCAGTTTAAGAAGCTCTGACATAAAGGGGCATAAATTTCCAGTGACCAATATACTTGTATCATCAGTTAGGTCCTGACAGTTTAAGGAAAATAAAATAAACAGGGAGAAGTCTGTTGATGTGGCTATCACCAGAGAATTGAGAAATGAATGTTAGATTACTTCATTCAAAGCAAAGCAGATCCGTTTTTCTGCTCATTAAAGAAGGTTGCATGTTGGGAGTAAGTAACCTTGAATGCCCTTTAGTAAGGCATCTGTAGCAGATGCCAAGTCCAAAGTCAAATGCCCGGGGCAAAAAGGGCATCCTGTTTTCTCTGCTCTAAATGGTTCAGCTCCAAGTATTTAGAATATCAATTCCTTTAAGACCATATCATACCTTTATGTCATGGCCTATTGTTCTCAAAATTTTTGTTTAAGATAAGCCTAGCCTCATATGGGCATATTGATTCTAAAATATCCACTCAACGAGTATACAGTAGACATAGAAATATCATGATAAACAAACACACACTTTCATGATTTCATGGAGTTTACAGACTGGTGGGTTCACTAAAGATAGGCAAGCCCAATTTTTTAGAGCCATCAGCTTTTTCTTGAACTAAGTAGACAAAATAAAACAAAATCCAGCTAAGTCTCTTTGCAATGCTTTTCAAAATTACTAAATTTCCCCAAATTTAAATGAATAACTTTATTAAAACTCCTACTACATGTAAAGCATTGTCTATAAAGAAGGAATAAGATTGGTCCTTGTTCTTAATCAATTTATAATTTTACGAGGAAGATATTGTGGCTGTTAATAGTCGGGAGATCTGGTTTCAAATTCTAATTCTGAAAAGTTCTGCATGATTTTTCCTTGGACGAGCTCCTATCCTTTCTGATGCTTAGTTTCCTCATCTTAAAATAGTGAAAATTGCTATGTCATAGAATTGTTATGAAATTAAAAGAGGTAAAAGTTTTTGCTTTTGGGGGTTTTTTGCTGAGAAATATTAGCCCTGAGCTAACATCTGTGGCCAGTCCTCCTCCACTTTGTATGTGAGTTGCCACCACAGCATGGCTGACAAGTGGTTTAGGTCCGCACCCTGCAAGCCTGGGCCACTAAAGCAGAGTGTGCTGAACCCAACTACTACACCATGGGGCTAACCCCCAAAGAGGTAAAGTTTTAAAGGATCTTGGCACATAAGTGTTCAATAATAGCTATTACAATTACTAAAACAGATGTAATAAATTATATACAAATAATATCACATTGCAGACAATGACAGAGTATCAAATGATTAGTCTATGTAATAACAGATTCTGTTGAAAAGGATCAGCATGGATCAGGTACTCAGAAGCTTAAGGGGAAGATGGGACCTGAGCTCTATCTTAAAGTCTGAGTAGGATTTGGCAGAGGGAAGAGAAGATCATAACAGATGGGAAAGTGGTATAAGTGGTGAGTATGGAGGCTGAATTTATACATTTTGTTGGGTGACAGTGAGTAGATTAATCTGGTTTATTCAGAGGATTTATGAAGGTAACAATATAAGAAAACTTTAGAGATGTAGAGTTGGGAAAAATTGGGGAATGTCCTGAATCTCCATAAAGCAGCAAGAAATTGAAAAGCATTTCAGCCGAAAATGACATGTTTCAGAAAGGTTCATCACATCATCATGGTGTGGGGGATAGATTTTATTTTCAAGGAGGGATTTAAGATATGGAGAGGTAAGATTGTTAACTGAGGCTATTAAAGAATATAAGCTGACACTGACATTATGAGATCTGTTTGAATAATGGCAGTTAGAATGGAGTGGAATAAACCAAGGCTAGAAATATAAAGAAAAAGGATTGGAGGTGCTTACTGGTTGATTGGAAAGAGGAGTTAGCTGAAGATGATAGATTCAGCAAGTACTTATTGAAGGCATCATAGTGAACCTGAGTGTCTTAGGGAAATGAGGACACAATGTATAAAGGAAAAAGGGAAGGAGATTTCTTTTGGCAGGCAGAAATGGGGAAGAGATCATTTTAAACTCTAAACAATATGCTTCTAGAAGTTACGAACCATGTTTCATTCATCTTGGAATCTTCAGCAGTTAATTCAATACTGGAATATGATGGGTTCAAACCATGTGTTAGGAACAAATGAATGACATGTCATGGCTTACTTTGGACTTGGGTAGTATAAGTATGCAACTGTAATGCAAATCAAAATCAGACCTGGAAATAGAGATTTACATGGCTAGAGTATGAGGTTAGGTACATTATGAGGGAGAGAGGCACATGGCAGGTGTGATCCATGATTGAGGACTGGCAGATGCCTACCATTAACCTTAGCACTTAACTATTTGCATGCAGAAAACCAACTTCCAACTGAAGCATCCACAACTCTTTGTTTGAAGACTTCTTTTCTCCACCAGAACCCCTTCAACCTAGATGTGAGGGGAATAAGAAGTGCTGAAGAATTATCACCCTTGGGAATAGCCCTCAAATAATGTCAGAAAGGTGCTGATGGATAAATATCCTGGGTCCTTTGGGGGGATAACTCTGTGGTGTATGTTTTATACTGTCTCCCAAAGTTCCCTAGTAAAATCCAGCTGCAGTTGCCCACACTGGTAATTTGCTTGATGGCTCACCTTTTTTTTAGCTTCCTCCCCTTCCTCTATTACTTCCCATTGCTGTCATCTCCCATTGATTTTTTTCTTGGTAGTACCTCAAAAATATCCTGTTTCAGAGTCTGCCTCTTGGAAGCTACATGAAGACAATGAGAATGACATAATATTAGCAAAGGCAATGAACCAGGTGAACCCAACTGTAGTGGGGAGCTCCAATGGGTCAGGGCATGTCAGAGGGCATAATGGATGGCGATGGAGCATACAGGCAAGACAGCCAAGCCCAGACCCAGGTCCTATGGAGAAAAAGAGGCAGGAGTGTGCTCCAGATTCCAAGGGCCAAGCTGAAAATCCAGGTGTCAATTACAAGGGGAGTTAATAGGTTGTACGTGGAGTCCAATTAATTTAACTAGGTTGGTGTTCTGAAAAACTTATCAAAAAGCAGAAATGGAAGATACGGAAATGGACTGAATTCAAACCTGGTAAAGGAAGTCAAGAGAGGGAAGGGTTTATACTGCTAAATTCTAAAAGCTAACCAAGCAAGTAAGTGGTCCTAGAAGCCAGCAGAATGGAGAGATTTGACTAGGTGATTGGTAAAGAGTTAATGGAAGAGTCTGTTTGCTTAGTTCTGTCATTAGAGATTCTGTCACATACTTTCAACATGAATTGTCTGCCTGCAAGTTGGCAGGTATCTGCAATGGGCTGTATCCTTTACCATTCCTTCAACATTTGCTCTCTTCTCCCCTTTCCCTCAAGATGATGTTGTTGGAATCTTCCCAGCACAGGCTCACTGTTTGTCTTTGCATGCTTCTGTGCTCTTTGGGAGTAGCATGACTCTGGAAAGCAAGAGAATCAGGTCACATCTGTCTGGTTGAGTGACTCAGCAATTACTCTGCCTGGTATCCTCTGCTCTTGCTCTCTTCCATTTCCTTGAACTCAATGCCACCCTACTGCTCATCAAACTGAGCCAGGATGTAGTACGCACCTCCTGCCTGCAGCACCACCAATCACCACTTGCTCTCCGTTGAGCCAGTTGACCAGAGTCTTTGCCACCAGATCTACTCTATATGGTTATTTCCTGTCTTTCACCCTAGGTTACAGGGACTTTTTTTCATTTTCAGGGTTGGAGACTGCGTGTTTGATAGTCTACTTTGGAGGCCACTATAACACACGCTTCTGCTGGATAGTATCTAAGGAGATAGACCTTTGAGGACAGCACCAAGAAATGGCAAAAATTGTGTTGCTGCTGCTGTTGCTGCTGCTGATACCACAATAGCCTCACTTCTCTGTGACAACTGCCACTCACTTTATGATACAGATTCTTGACTCCTTGATGATATTTCCAACATTAGACAGAAACAATGAGTGAAAGGAGCAAGAGACAAGTGTCATGGTGCCAAATGAAGCTGCTTGTTTGTCGAATGTGAAATCTTTGCCTCTTCATATTTCACTCTCTTCCTTCAAAATATTCTGCACCCAGGTGCCATGGGAAATGGCAAAGATTCTTAATTCAATCCCCAGGCATGTGCAGCTTGCTAGGTGAGGTGATTCTAAAGAGCCTTGAATAGTTTCTTGTTGGTTGTAGTAACTGTCAAAACTATTATAAGCCATCTTAGAAAATAATGTTGTTGGAAGGGAACTAGATTTGAAGTTTAGGTATTCCTGGTTCATTCAAAAACCACCAGACACAATCATATGGCATTTAGTGACAACATTCTAATGAGGTCTCAGTGGGTTACACTCATGAGTTGAAAGATCCTATAAAAACATCTGTTAGAGAGCTGACTGTCCAACTAAATTTAGAGTGACTCTAGAGTAATCCTTCTGCCTACAACACTTGGAGTGAAAAAGAATATACTAACCACAAAATACTCAACTGGGAATACTTGATGAAGTGCACAGTTTTGTTCTAAACGTTTTCAGATGAGATCACTTCTGATGATGAAAAAGACAAGAAAGAATCCAGCCAAGGAAATAGCCCATATAAAGTTAGAGTTAGATAAATATGCTGGTTCACGTTAAGTGCGTACATGTGTGTATGTGTGTGTTAAATTATTTATAGTTTAAAATAGAGTTATGCTTACCAATCATGTTACCATTTGGCAGCCGTTGGCTTGAGTCAGAAAAATTCTGATGTAACTTTAAAGCAGGTTAATCTGGAAAATTCTTGTTTAAAAAAAGGGTTAATTACAGGTACCCTTTTCCTATTTGACTTGCTACAAGGCCATTGTAGTAATTGACACTATCATGTAAAGAAACTAGAAGAAACTGGGTGGATTGGTGGGAGGCAGGGAGGAAGATATCCTGGATATCTTAAAATCCTTAGTATTCCTGAAATCAAAAATATATCTGAGCTCACAACAAAGCCATCATGTTGTACAATACTGATGAGTCCCCGGTGTGCTTATCTACTGTGTAATACTTAGAAACATACATCCGTGCAGAGCTAAGGGATATTGGTGCTTACTCTTTAAGAATGTTATGGACAGACTATATTTGTATTTTCAGGGAGAATTCTTCACAACATTCAGATCAAGTAAGGTAAGTAAGCTATTAGTTTCTAATTGGATGTTCTTGAGGGAGTTATCTAACCATAAACACAATGTTATAATCCATATTTATTTTTTTCAAAAAACTAATAAAAATAGACGGTAAAAGATCACAAAATTCATCAGCAAAGAAAACCTTTCAAAGTTCAGCCCCTGCAATCTTGAAATCTAAAGTGAATAGTCAGTGATAAGGGCCTCATGGTAGAGCCAATGCTGGACAGTACAGTGATATAGCTGAATTTCTGTAGTTTTCTTAAAAATAATTGGTGCATAGAAGGAAGATGTGCTAGATACTGTGACAAAATAAGCAAAATAAGCATGATTTCCTTTAATCTTTACAACTGTAAAAGACAAGAACTATAATTACCCTCATTTTACAAAGGAAGTGACTAAGTCGGAGATTAGGTAAGTGACATGATTAAGATCACCCAAACTAATAAGAAGTGGAACTGTGGTTCAAACCCAGATATCTAACTCAAGAGCCTGTGCTCTTGAACAGTGTGCTGTATTGACCCCTGGGATGTTCGTTCAAGATAAGTTTGCTGCCGACTCCGGTGCCAGTGATGGACCCAAAGCTATGACTTCCACAGTCTCCTTTGTTTGTTCAGTGGCCATGTCCTTCTTTCCTTAAGCTAAGGCACAAGGGGAACCAGGTCATCTTAGAGAGGAGGAACAGGGAGAGAGCAGAAGAGTACCCTTCACTTGGGCATTGATATAAATGAAATTTGGAGTTCAAGCAACTTACCAACTCTCTTTAGGCAAAGGCTGTCATACAAGTCCACATGCCTAGAGCAGTGCCGCCTATATGATAGGAAATCAATAAACGTCTATACATTAGTCAAGAATGCCTAATTTTCCTGTATATTTTGTGATGTGTGTGTGTGTACACATGCATGTATGGTGTGCATAACCTACCCTATCAGCACCAAATTACAGCATCAGATTACATCTGGTCTAGCCTGATGTGTTCAAGCTTATGTATAGTTGACCATGAGTGAACAAGAAAATCCTAGTCATGGTTAAGATGACTATTTTTCTAGAACACAAGGAAACCGTACATGAGTATTGGTTTGTGGATTAATATTTTACTGGTATATGTTTAGGAAAAGAGCATTCAGGGTACATTAGCTCTGTGGGAATATATGATTTCCAGTGTGGATTTGTGATGTGGCCATAGTCCATAAATAATTGAAAACTTCTTTCAGCAGTCTGGAATTAGATCTCTGTCATTGATTCCATCTCATGAGATCAATAATAAAAGATATATCAATTCTAAGAGAGGGTCAACACTGGGCAAATTGTCAGGGCATCAGCCCCTCAGAAACATTTGCAAACAGTGTATAGGATTATAACTCTCAACGTCTCCTAAAAAAAATACCCATCTAGTGCCTAGTACCAAAACCTCCGACAAATGCTGAACTAATGTTCATCATTTCAATATACTTGTGACTGAAAAGAATTTTAAAATCTTTTACGTTAGTCTGTAAATATACATCTACAATTTTACAGGCATTCGTAGTCCCAATATACTGCTTAAACAAATATTAACATTTATTCAATAGGTAAATAGCATACCTAACTCTGTACTAGGTTGGCATTCTTTAGCTCTGCTATGAATGGTGATGAAAAAGAAATTGGTCTGCATAGATGAGCACTGTCCAATAGAAATATAATGTGAACCACATATACCATTTAATATTTTTTTGGTAGCCACATTAAAAAGGAAAAAAGTGGGTGGAATTAATATTAAAATAATTCAATATATCCTAAATCTGATTTCACGTGTGGCGCTATTCATAGTTCAAGTGCTCAGTAGCCCAGTGTAGCTAGTGGCTGCTGTATTGGACAGCACACTTCTAGATCCTAACTCCTTGCCTAATTTTCAAATCACCAGCTTGTCTATATTTCAAATTTGCCAGACGACTCTTGACAAAGGGCTGTCAAAAGAAAATGATGATTATTTAAACATATTTTTATGAATCTAAAAGAAATCCAACCAATAAATATATAAAATCTTGAATGGCTGGAAACAACAGGAGGAAACATACAAATGGGAGATGTCTGTGACACAATGGAGAAGAAGGCTGAGGAGCAGGAGGAAGAAGAAGAAAAGAAAGACACTCCATAATAGGTGGTTATAAGCAAGAGCTAAAGCTCATTCGAACACATGGAATTTCAGCTAGGTGGCTTTATGACTAAGCTGCAGAAAAGATAAGTTTCTGGGTAAACAGAGACAATTGTAAACATCCATAAATACATTTGATAAAATGAATGAAAAGGGGGTTTGCCGTTTTGCTCGGATGTTATGACTAGCATCATTTGGCCTTGTGTTGCGTCTTTAATGAAGCTTGACTAAAAATACTGCTGCTGATTTAATCAGCTGTTGTTATGCTAGTAGGACCCGTTATTCTCCTGTAGGTAAAGAGGAAACCTAAATGAGGAGGTGGAAAAATGAAAGAGAGTTGATGAGTGATCAAGGAGTCCATGAGCATGAGGATAGAGGCAAATTGGCCAAAGATGGCATGTCTGCAATTTCCATACAGGCCACAGAGTCTCACAAATAAGGCTTTCTATCCCCAACTCAACTTTTCACCCTCTTCTGCCTACCATCTGTACCTTGAATTTTGACAGGAAGAACTTTTGCCATCCTGCCATACCTCATCAGTTCTCCATTGTCAGATAGGAACCAGAGTTCCCTAACCTCCTAAACTTTAAGCAAAGGATCGTAGGCTATTTGGGGCTGTATCTCACATGCCTTGCATAAGCCAGGTACAAAAAATACTTTGTTGAATGGTGCTATTGATCATTCTCATTGACTGGAGTTTTGGGGCTTGGTTGACTTCAGACTTCCATTGTATCCTTCAAATAATTTGAAGAGATCATTTAAAGAGACACCTCCAGCCACTAGAGCCATTAATTCCTAACTGTGAGAATCTGGATTAGTTACTGCCTCAGTTTTCTCATCTATAAAATTAGTATGATAATAGTACCTATTGCATAGATTTGTTATGAGGATTAAAGAAGATAATCACTTAGGGTGGCGTCAGCAACATGGTAGAGTAAGTGGCTCCCTTTGTCTCTCTTCGCTTGAACTAATGGACATTCATTGATCAATGGGGGATACTCACACAGCAGCTCAGGACACCTGAGAGACCCACACTGCTAAACATTGGAAGATGGATGGACTGCCCCCAGGGAGGAGGTGGAGATAGGTGAGAACTCTCTGACCCCTAGACAGCCCAGTACCCATGACCAACCTGGCTGAAGTGCTTATAGCACCACTGTGGCCCTGAGGGTGGGAGTGCACCTTGGAGCAACTGTGGAAACAGGTGACTAAAGCCCTGAGCCCCCTGTGATTGCTCTTTGGTACAGTGGGAAAATCCACAGTTCCACTCTGGCCCCAGGGAGAGACTTGGCTCGCCCTAGTAGAGAGGCCCACCCACTAAGCACAAAGGCTGGTGCCACTTAGGAGCAGATGCCACTTGGCTGCAAGTCTGGGTGAACAAACCCTTAGCTGCCCTAAACACCCATAGCTTTGTTGTGGCCCCCAAGGGGCATGTGAGACCCAGCACAGCCATGGGAGCAGGCAGGGACAACCCTGAGCCCCAGAATGATTTCTTCTTGGTCCAGTGGGAAAATCCATGGTCCCACTGCTGCCCAGGGGGGAAACTTGGCTCACCCTTAGTGGAGAGGTCCCGCCCACCAAGCACAAAGGCTGGTGCAACCTAGGAGCAGACACAGTGTGGCTGCAAGTCCAGGCGAACAAACCCCTATCTGCCTTAACTGTCCATAGCTCTGCTGCAGCCCCAAAGGGACAAGTGAGATCCAGTGGGACCACAGGAGCAGGCAATGACAACCCTGAGCCCTAGCGTGATTGCTCCTAGGTCCAGTTGGAAAGGCCACAGTCCCACTGCAGCCCCAGGGAATGACTTGAGCTCTGTTCCAGTGGGGAGGCTCTGCCCACCAAGCTCAAAGGCTGGTGTGACCTAGAAATAGATGGCAGTATATCTGTAGCCTGGGTGAAAGTGCCCCCAGCTACCACAAACATCCATAGTATCACAGCAGTCCCAAATGAGCAGTGTGACTGACAGACCTGTGGGAGCAAGTGACAGCAGCTCTGGGCCCCTGTGTGATCACTCTCTCAACCAGTAAGAGAGTCCACAATCCCACCACAGTCCCAGGGAGTGGCACAGGCTCAGATCCAGTGAGGAGGCCCCACCCACCAAGCACAAGAGTTGGTACAACCTAGGACCAGATGGCAGTGGAGCTGTGAGTCTGGGTAACCAAGCTCCCAGCTGCCTTGAAAGCCCACAACACCACTGCAGTACCTAAGGGGGGACCACATCTAGGCAGGTCTGTGGGAGCAGGTGGCAGCAGCCCAGAGCCCTCGTGTGATTGTTCCCACAGTTGGTGGGAGACCCCACAAGGCCACTGTGATCTCAAGGAGCGGCCCAGGCTTAGTCAGGAACAGCTGATGGGGATCCTAGTGGGTGGAGATTGCACAGCTCCTGCCCCCTCCCCCAAGTGGTAGCAAGTGGAAACTGTAACCAAATTGTATCTCTATGTGGAGTCACAGGTCCATGCGATCAAGCAGTATGAAAAAAATATTAAATCTCCAGAACAGAAGGAAAATGACAAGTACCCAGAAATCATTCCTAAAGACACAGAAATCTATAACCTAAATGACAAAGAATTCAAAGTAGCTGTCACTAAAAAACTCAATGAGTTAAAAGAGAATATAGATAGACAACTCAACAAGTTGAAGAGCTACATCACAAAAGAGCTTGAAACTATAAAGAAGAATCAATCAGAAATGTTGGAGATGAAAAACAGAATGGATGAGATAAAGAAAAATCTGAACTCCTTAAACAGTAGGGCTGATAATATGGAGCACAGAATTAGCAGTCTGGAGGACAGGAATATAGAAATGCTTCAGATAGAGGAGGAAAGAGAACTAAGATTAAAAAAGAAATGAAGAAACTTCCTGAGAAATATTCGACTCAATTAGGAAATGCAATAGAAGGATTGTGAGTATCCCAGAGGGAGAAGAGAAGGATAATGGAGCAGAAAGTTTGTTCAAAGAAATAATAGCTGAGAACTTCCCAAACCAGGGGAGGGAGCTGGAAATCCATGTGACAGAAGCCAATAGATCTCCAAATTTTATCAATGTAAAAAGACCAACTCCAAGGCATATAGTAAGAAAGCTGGCAAAAATCAATGACAAAGAAATAGTATTAAGGGCAGCAAGGCAGGAGAAAATAGCTTACAAAAGAACCCCTATCAGGCTGTCAGCAGATTTCTCAGCAGAAACCTATACAGGTTAGGAGATAGTGGAATGATATATTCAAAATTCTGAAAGACAAAAGCTTTCAGCCAAGAATAATCTATCCAGTGAAAATATCCTTTAAATATGATGGAGAAATAAAAATTTTCTCAGATAAACAAAAGTTAAGGGAGTTCAACACCACAAGACATTCCCTACAAGAAATCCTCAGGAAGGCCCTCATACCTGAAAAAAAAAAAAAAATACCCTGAGCAAGGAGATAAGTAGATAGACAAAATCAGAAAATTGCAAAATCAGAAAATTCTCCATCAGAACAGGTTAGCAAATGTTTAATTATAATGTTAAAGAAAAAGGGAAGGAAAACACCAAGAATAAATATAATCTTGTCATTTCAACCACAAACTCACAACACAAGATTAAATAAGATGTGACAATAACAGCTCAAAAGGGGAAGAGGAAAGGGATGGAACCAGCTTAGTCTAAGGAAATGAGAGGCTATCAGAAAATGGACTACTCATCTAAGAGATTTTTTATACAAACACATGGTAACCACTAAACAAATAATTAGAAGAGAGACACAAATTATAAACAAGGAGAAAACTAAGAACACCAGCATAGAAAATTACCTAACTGAACTGATAGTCTTAAATACATGAGAAACAAAGGAAATGCAGGAGAACCCAAAACAAGTGATAAAATGGCAGCACTAGGCCTTCACATATCAATAATTACTCTAACTGTAAATGGATTGAATTCTCCAATCAAAAGGCACAGACTGGCAGGATGGATTAAAAAACAAGACCCAACAATAGGCTGCCTCCAGGAAACACATCTCAGGCCCAAAGACAAACACAGACTAAGAGTGAAGGGATGGAATACAGTCCTCCAAGCTAATGGTAAACAAAAGAAAGCAGATGTTGCCATATTTATATCAAAGTAGATTTCAAGACAAAACAGGTGAAGAGACACAAAGAGGGGCAGTATATAATGATAAAAGGACATAACACTTATAAACGTATATGCACCCAACACAGGAGCGCCAAAGTACATAAAGCAACTATTAACAAACCTAAGAAGAGATACTAATAACAATACAATAATAGTAGGGGACCTCAACACCCCACTTACACCAATGGACAGATCATCCAGACAGAAAGTCAACAAGGAAATGGTAGAATTAAATGAAAAACTAGATCAGATGGACTTAATAGATATATAGAGAACTCTCCACCCTAAAACAGCAGGTTACACATTCTTTTCAAGTGCACATGGAACACTCTCAAGGAGAGACCATATGTTGAGAAACAAAGCAAGTCTCAATAAATTTAAGAGGATTGAAATAATATCAAGCATCTTTTCTGACCATAATGCTATGAAACTAGGAATCAATTATAACAAAAAGTCTGGGAAAGAGGCAAAGATGTGATTAAACAACATGCTACTGAAGGACCAATGGGTCACTGAAGAAATCAAAGGGGAAATCAAATATTATCTGGCGACAAATGAAAATGAAAACACACCATACCAACTCATTTGGGATGCAGCAAAAGTGGTCCTAAGAGGGAAATTCATTGCAATACAGGCTTACCACAACAAAAAAGAAAAATATCAAATAAGCAATCTCAACCTACACCTAACAGAATTAGAAAAAGAAGAACAAACAAAGCCCAAAGTCAGTAGAAGGAGGGAAATAAAATTAGAGCAGAAATAAATGAAATTGAAACCAAAAAGACAGTAGAAGTGATCAATGAAACAAAGAGCTGGTTATTTGAGAAAAATAAACAAAATGGACAAACCCTTAGATGGGCTCACTAAGAAAAAAAGAGAGAAGATTCAAATAAATAAAATTAGACATGAAAGAGGAGAAATTACAATGGATACCACAGAAATACAAAAGATTATAAGAGAATACTATGAAAAACTATATGCCAACAAACTGGACAACCTAGAACAAATGGATAAATTCTCAGACTCTTACAACCAAAACTGAATCAAGAAGAAATAGTGAATATGAATAAACCAATCACAAGTAAAGAGACTGAAACAGTAATCAAAAACCTCCCCAAAAATAAAAGCCCAGGACCAGACGGCTTCTCTGGAGAATTCTATCAAACAATCAAAGATTTAATACTTATCCTTCTCAAACTATTCCATAAAATTGAGGAAGATGGAACACTTCCTAACACATTCTACAAGGCCAACATTACCCTGATACCAAATCCAGACAAGGACAACACAAAGGAGGAAAATTACAGGCCAATATTGCTGATGAACACAGATGCAAAAATCCTCAACAAAATATTGGCAAACTGAATACAATAATACATTAAAAAGATCATACAGCATGATCAAGTGGGATTTATACTAGGGACACAGGGATGGTTCAACATCCACAAGTCAATCAACGTGATACACCACATTAACAAAATGAAGAAGAAAAACCACATGATCATCTCAATAGATGCAGAGAAAGCATTTGACAAGATCCAACATCCATTTATGATAAAAAGAAAATGCTCAATAAAATGGGTATAGAAGGAAAGTACCTCCACATAATAAAGGCCATATACGACAAACCCACAGCCAACATCTTACTCAATGGGGAAAAACTGAAAGCCATCCCTCTGAGAACAAGAACAAGACAAGGGTGCCCACTCTCACCACTCTTATTCAACATAGGACTGGAGGTTTTGGCCAGAGAAATTAGGCAAGAAAAAGAAATAAAAGGAATCCAAACAGGCAATGAAGAAGTGAAACTCTCACTGTTTGTAGACAACATGATTTTATATATACAAAATCCTAAAAGAATCCATCAGAAACTGCTAGAAATAATCAACAATTACAGCAAATTTTCAAGGTACAAAATCAACTTACATAAATCAGTTGCATTTCTATACTCTGATAATGAACTAACAGAAAGAGAGCTCAAGGACACAATCCCATTCACAATCATAACAAAAAGAATAAAATATCTTGGAATAAATTTAACCGAGGAAGTGAAAGACCTATACAATGAAAACTACAAGACTTTTCTGAAAGAAATTGATGATGACATAAAGAAATGGAAAGATACTCCATGCACATGTATTGGAAGAATAGCCATAGTTAAAATGTTCATACTACCTAAGGCAATCTAAAGATTCAATGCAATCCCAATCAGAATCCCAAAGACATTCTTCACAGAAATAGACCAAAGAATCCTAAAATTCATAGTGGGCAACAAAAGACCCCAAATTGCTAAAGCAATCCTGAGAAAAAAGAACAAAGTTGGAGACATCACAATCCCTGACTTCAAAATATACTACAAAGCTATAGTAATCGAAACAGCATGGTACTGGTACAAAAACAGGCACATAGATCAATAGAATAAAATTGAAAGCCCAGATATAAAGCCATACATCTATGGACAGCTAATCTTCAACAAAGAAGCTGAGAACATACAACGGGGAAGAGAAAGTCTCTTCAATAAATGGTGTTGGGAAAACTGAACACCCACATGTAAAACAATGAAAGTAGACCATTCTCTTATGCCATCCAAAAAAATAATCTCAAAATTGATCAAAGACTTGAAGGTAAGACCTGAAACCATAAAACTTCTAGAAGAAAATAGAAGCAGTACACTCTTTGACATTGCTCTTAAAAGGATCTTTTCAGACACCATGTCTTCTCAGACAAGGGAGACAAAAGAAAAAATGAACAAGTGGGACTTCATGAGACTAAAGAGCTTCTACAAGTCAAAGGAAAGCAGGATTGAAATGAAAAGACAACCCACCAACTGGGAAAAAAATTTTTGCAAATCATATATCTGACAGAGGGTCAATCTCCATAATATATAAAGAACTCACAAAACCCAACATCAAAAAATCAAAAAACCTGATCTAAAAATGGGCAGAGGATATGAACAGACATTTCTCCAAATTAGGTGTACAGATGGCCAATAGGCACATGAAAAGATGCTCAACATCACTGATCATCAGGGAAATGCAAATCAAAACTATACTAAGACATCACCTTACACCTGTTAAAATGGCTATAATAAACAAGACAAAAAATAAATGTTGGAGAGGTTGTGGAATAAAGGGAACCCTCATATACTGCTGGTGAGAATGCAAACTTGTTCAGCCACTATGTAAACAGTATGGAGATTCCTCAAAAAACTAAAAATAGAAATAGCATATGACCCAGCCATCCCACTACTGGGTATCTATGCAAAGAACTTGAAATCAGCAACTGAAAGAGACTTATGCACCCCTATGTTTACTGCAGCACTATTCACAACAGCCAGAAGTGGAAGCAACCTAAGTGAACATAAACTGATGAATGGATAAAGATGTGGTGGGTATATATACAATGGAATACTACTGAGCCATAAAAAACGACAAAATCATCCCATTCACAACAACTTGGATGGACCTTGAGGGTATTACGTTAAGCAAAATAAGCCAAACAGAGAAAGACAAGCACCATATGATTTCACTCATTTGTGGAAGATAAACAGACACATGGACAAAGAGAACTATTTAGTGGTTACCGGGGGAAGGGGGGAGGGAGTGGGCACAAAGGGTGAAGGGGCACACCTATAAGATGACTGACAAATAATAATGTACAACTGAAATTTCACAGTGTTGTAAACTATCATAACCTCAATAAACAAAAAGAAGATAATCTCTTAACAAAATACTTCACACAGAGTAAGCATTCAGCAAATAATGTCTTGTATCCATTTTGTTTTATGTTATAACTCCAAAGTTAAGAATAATTCCTAGCACATGCTAGGTACTCTCTATTTGTTGAATCAATGAATAAATAACCCTATTTCACATCAGGTACCAAAGCTAGATTTTGTTGCTAAGGTTGAATCCTTTGATCACAAAGAAAGGATGAGGAAAGAAGGTTAGCAAGGGATAGGGCCTGAAGATAGCATACAAACCTACAGAGCAGTAGTTCCTAATCTTTTGTGGTCAATGGTTACTTTGAGAATTCAATGCAAGCTGTGGATAGTCTATCAACAACATTTTAGATAGTTGCATACACAGATATCAGGGGATCTGAAAGTCTATCCATGACCCTCATGTTAAGAACTCCTGCTCAGGAATTTAGGAAGATCAAAGAGAATGAAAGGAGAGAAAGGCATTAGAAAGACCTCAAGAAGCTGAATCCTTTTTCCTTCCCTCCCCCTACACACGCATAGTTTAAACCAGACCTTTTTAAACCAGGGACCCTAGAGAGAGTTCCAGAGATTTGGGTTGATGGAAAGACTGTAAAAAAAATGAATGAATGAAGAGCTACAAGCCATTTTCATAAAAAAGACACAGAAACTCAGGTTTTGTATGAAGGAGTTCCAGAACTGGGAAATTGGCTCACCTTGTGCCCAGGCTGTATTATTAGGATGAGCACCTAGAAGAAAAATTAACCTCATGCCTGGGAGAGCCTGAAGGATTCCAGCCACAAATGAGGTACTGCTGCTCCTTGTGCTAGTATTTTAAACCACGGGTTCCAGGCGCAGACTCATCCAGGGGTTGAAGTTACGGATGCCGGACATAATCTAAGTCCTCACTGCAGGGCTCATGCCCTGCCCTCACTCTCTCTGAGACTCTGCTCAGCTAAGAGTCAGAAGAGCTTATTCTTTTCTGCAAGTCACAGAGGAGGGAAATTGTCAATATCTGCCTTCACCCCCCCAGGCTTGGGAAGGCTCAGGCCCCACCTCAGGTGAGCCAAGTTCCCTCAGGGTTTGTTGGCTTGTTTTCCATTGTGGTTTACTGAGGAAATTTTTTTTAATTAATGTTTATAATCAAAGTGAGCTTCAAACCCACCCCCCAGTTCCATGAAGAATAAACCCAACTATCCTTAATAATTTTCCCATGTTTAAAGGTAAGGTTTTCATAATTTTTAAAAGTTATTCATTAACAACTATTTGGGGGGATAAAAAAAAAATCTGAAGACGCAGTCCTTGCCTTCAGATTAACAACAATTCAAAAAATGTTTTTGAAGCAACTGCTGTGCAGCAGGCCCAAAGGGAGACCATGGTTCTTGGGATACAATGGTGCACAGTGGATAGATTAGACTGATGCCATGAAAAGAGTTCCTGGCCCAGGAGGGAAACAGAAAAACAGTGGCAAGTGTGTTGAGGGCTACTGTGGAAAAGCACCATCATACCAGGTGTGAGAGGAACACATAATTTGGGGTCTAACCTGAATTGGAGGTGGAGAGTGTAATTGTGAAAGGAACTTCAAGAAACTTGAGTTCACTTGAAGAAACGAAGCAATCACACCTGGAGCAGTATTTAACTCTCTGGGTAGGGCTACAGTGAAGAACTAAATTGTGTGGGAAATGGGGCCAAAAGAGATGTAAGAGCTAGAGGGACCAGGAAGGAAGGCAGGACTTGAGTTTGTCTTTGAAGGAGAGTAAATGGAGACAGAAAGGGCTGAATTTTTCTGGAAACAAAATGATCTAAGATATAACATAAGAAAGAAGTTTAATGTATTTATAGAAAAAGCAGATGCCAGGCCTTCCTAGTTTATAGAATTCCAAGCTGAGGAGAAGTGATAAATGCAACAGAGATGTTGTACACATGGATATAATGGAGATTCTTGAAAGCAATACAGAGAACTAAGACTTAATGGGATGGGAAATAGGGAGCCACTGAAGGTTGTAGGGAATAACATGATGAAATGAAGATTTTAAATAAGAGGACGTAAATTTGATTGACAGATGATGAAACTGGACTAAAGGAATCTGTCTGAAGCCTTCATGTGTGAGGGCATGAGGATCTAAATTATGGAAATGGAAATAGAGAGATTAAACTAAGGGAAAAAAAGGAGGTTTCATGATTGACTTGATTGTGTATAAGCCAGGAAGCTCATCTTGAGACTTCAAACACCCTGGCCAGTTAGAAGTGTGGACTGCATGGAAGAGCCAGATTTGGAAGAGGAAGTGGGGAGGGAATGACAAATTTGGTTTTGGACGTTTGAGTTTGAAGCTTACTATTATCCACGTCTTCTTAGTTACAACCCTCTGCTGATTATTCTTTGTTTGACTTTCTAATGACAACTTCCCCAAGGTACACTCTAAGTTGTGGGGTAGGGGAGAGATCTCTTTCCTGTACTATGAATGATGCTGTAATTCCTCCCAAAGGAAAACAAAGACTTGAAAAAATTCTCTGAATATTCAGAGTCTCTTTCACAGTATAATTGAGTTGATCTCATACTAGATGTGAAGTAATTTTAGTGAATTTAATTTAATCAATATTTATTGAGCACAGATGGGGTACATAGACTGAGATTATTTTTGTTTGACACGTGGCAATTCTTTGAATGCAAAAGAGATCAGTGTTTTCATTTGGTGGTTTCATCACCTTCTAATTTTGTTTTTGTGATGATCATTCACTGAGATGTCTTTTTTCTTAGTGAAAAAAGAAACCTGAATTTAGACCTAATCTGAATTTTTGGTGTAAATTACTGAGGTCTGGATGAATAATTCATTTCTTCTTCTTCAAAAAAATCTCAAATGCAAACCAGAATTTACATATAAACCAGACTTTTTAAGACTGAGATAAAAGAAATCTATTTGAAGAATTATCCTGAAGCCTGCCTCCTGTAGGACAACTGTGTACAGAATTCACAAATGGATCATTACAGATGGGTTGCTGGACCATAAAACACAGTATTTAGGTCACATGATGGGTGTTCTCTTATCTTCTCACATTTATATCTGCCTTGGCTTCCTTTAACGGCTTTAATCTTTGTAGATATCACTTTGTTTGACTGATATGCTTTTTGTTTTCCTCTTTCTGTCATGGAGATAGACACCTTTCACTGCGCCAGGCTCACCTCCCTGTTGCATTAACTTCCTGTGCTCTTCTCTCGCTTAAAGGCCATATGGAGTCACTCTAGGATGGCTGGAGGACCCAGCAGCTCCATGCTCTCTACCTTTAATCCAAATTTCTCAGCACGTAAGTCTACTCTGGGAAGCATAGTTCTTTCATTCGGAAAGCTCTTCTCTTGAGAAATCTTTGAGGAAAATTTCTGATGAGGAAATTTTTATTCTTTATATTTTATCTCATACCCTCATACACACTATCATTTCTTTAAGTTAGATGTCTAAAGACTTCTGCTAAGTGACAGTACTGGCCTAGTTAGAATATTCTCTCTTTAGGGTAAAAATTTTAAACTTCATGAAAAAAATACATACAAAATTTAATTGAGGCTCTTCACTAATAAAATAAGTTTTCCCAAATTAATAAATTAATGAAGTTTACTCTCTTTCTAGAAAGGATATGGTATTTAATTAACATCCTCTTGTATTGGAAAATTTTTTTAAAAATAAAGCATAAGCATAATTAAATTAAAACATTGTATAAGTAGTGGGCCTGGGGCAAAATAGATGATCAGAATTATTGGACCTAGAGAAGTAAACGGTAATGTAATTTAGCTCATTGCTTTTACATTTCTGTTTGAGATAACCATTGAGGAATTAAGAATTAGAAAAATAGTCATTCGGTAAATACTACATACATTTAAAACATACTGCAATTGCTTGTGAATTGACACTGGGTTAAGATGAAAAACAGGAAGGACAAAAGTCACTGGGAAAAGATTGACAGACGGAAGATGGGCGAGGGTAAGGAAAATGGAGTGGAGAGATACTGCACGGAGGAGGGGAGGGAGACGTACGAAGAGAATTAAAGAGAAGTGGGATAAAAGGGAGATGACTGAGCAATTTCTTGTGTGTTACTAAACTTTCACTAAACCCTGCTCTTCACTTGGGTTGTAACTTTAGAAAATGTTTTACTCTTTCTTTTCTTTCCTTTTTTTTTTTCGAGGAAGATTAGTGCTGAGCTAACATCTGCTGCCAATCCTCCTCTTTTTTGCTGAGGAAGATTGGCCCTGAGCTAACAGCTGTGCCCATCTTCCTCTACTTTATATGTGGGACACCTGCCACAGCATGGCTTGATAAGCCGTGCATAGGTCCATGCCCAGGATCCAAACCAGTGTACCCTGGGCTGCCGGACCAGAGTGCATGAACTTAACTACCGTGCCACCGGGCCAGCTCCTACCCTTTATTTTCTGTGATTTAAAATAAGCAATATAATCATTGTTCTCAGTTCTCTAACTGCTTTGTAGCCCTAACACTTCAGATGCTCTATTCTTAATGATTTAATCATTACGTTTGGGGAAATTATTTGATATGTCCAAAAACAATGAGCAAGATAATATTATCCCTTGGATTAGATTTTAGAACAGCTCACTGGATATATCAAGTCCAAGAAAGATCTATCCAGTAGGCTAATGATTTTCCACCTCTGCCTTAGTTCAGTAAACTATAACAGAGAACACAGTGGCTGACATGATAACCGTGCTATCGATTGTAATGCAATGCGTGTGCACATATACACAACTACACACACACACAACCAAAGATGCCTTTCTTCTGGCAAACCTAGTGGTGTACAGGTGACTGATGCCAAGCTAGCTATATCCTTCCATAACTCAGGATGTGTTCTCATACTTCGTGCCAAGGACCAGGCTGAAATTTTGGAGTGGCCCCAAGAAACTATGGAGAACAAATATAAAGAAAAAATATTTTTATATTTAAAGGCTTAGCTCAAGTGTATAGAGACAGGATTAAGACTGTCTATTTGAGAAGACATATTTAAATATATCTTTGTGGTTCCTGCAATATTGATAGTACAAAGAGCTAACATATGTTGATGCCTACCATGTGTGAGGCACTGTGCTTGGCAGTTCACAAATCTAATTTTCTGTGAGGCAAATAAGGAACACAAGTATTTGCAAACTTCAAGTATAGTTTTTAAAACAGCTCTTGTCTGTAATATGTGTTTCAAGTCTTGAGTATTGCAGGTTCTGGGAAAGAGGCAGTATTGTAAAGTGGAAAGACATGGTTTCCTATTGCTGCAAAATTTAGTGACTTAAAACAACCATTTCATCATGACTATGATTTTGTGGATGGATTTCAGAATGAGCTTAACTGTACAGTTCTTGGCTTGGCACCTGTAGTGGATTGAACAGTGTTCCCCTAAGTCACGTCCGCCTAGAAGATTAGTATGTCATCTTATTGGAAATAGTGTATTCGCAGATGTAATTAGTTAAGGTTCCCAAGATGAAATCATCCTGGATTTAGAGTGGGCCCTAAATCCAATGACTGGTGTCCTTATAAAGACTGGAGAGGACACAGGGAGATACACAGAGGGAAGACCATGTGAAGATAGAGGTAGGCAGAGATTGGAGTTATGCTGCCACAAGCTAAGGAATACCTGGGACTACCAAAAGTTTGAAAAGGCCAGGAGGGATTCTTCTCTAGAGCCTCCCAAGGGAGCATGGCCCCTTTGACACCTTGATTTCAAACCCTTAGGCTCAAGAACTGTGACAGAATAAATTTTGTGGTTTTTTAAGCCACCCAGTTTGTTGTACTTTGCTTCAGCAGCCCTTGGAAACCAACACAGAGTCTCTCGCGCGATTGCAACCAGATATCATCTGGAGCTCAATCAACTGAAGGCTCAGCGGGGCTAGGAGTTGTTGAGGATGAATTAATAACATTACTGGCAAGTTGATGCTGGCCGTTGGCTGGGAGCTCAACCAAGACTATCAGCAATTAATTTCCATGTGAGTCTCTCCATGGGGCCACTTGAGCTTTCTCAAAGCAAGTGGCTGGCTTCCAAGAGGGAGTGTCCTGAGAGGGCATTTCCTGAAAGCAAGGTTTCCCACAGGCCCCAGCACAAGCTGCAAAGCATTTTTTGACAAAGCCTCAGCAATTCCAGAACATAAATTCCACTGCGTTCTATTCATCAAGAAAGTCACGAAGGATGATAGCCCAGATTCAAGGAAGGGAAATTAGACTCCACCTCTCAATGGAAGAAGTAGAGAAGATTTTGTGGTTGTCTTTAATCAGTCCCACAGACTTAGGTTCAAGTCGTAAGTCTACCATTTGCCAGCTGAGAGCGAATTACTAACCTCTCTTAGACTATTTTCCTATTTACAAAATGGAGGTGAGAGCATCAAGGATAGGTGGTTATTGGGATAATTAAATTAAACAAAATTAAATAATACCATTTCAGTTCTTGAAAATTACATGATGTACATCTACACAAATATAGATAATGTGTATATGTGCAAGTGATGAATATAAGGATGACACTGGGAAGATGTTAGCTAGGCAGAAACAAAATGCTAGTTTCAGAGATGACATTTTGGGAATCCCCTACTCCTGTATCTGTTGCAGTTTCTAAATCTAGAACTCGAATGAGAATCGTGCTTAGCTTTGTTGTGACGTGGAAGTTGGGAGGAAAGTGTAGCAGAGGTTTACATTATGGCTCTCAAGTACCCATGGAGAATCCCAGTACCACTCTGAGGATTCAGCATCCAGTGCCCCCACCTCACCCCACCAGAAGGCAAAAGGATTGGCAAAACCTTAGATTCGCCTGCCCTTCAGCTAAGGTTCAATTTTATGTTTGTAGAGTATTTTACCACCTCTGATTCTCCCAGTCTGCTCCTGACTGTCAGGATGAACTCCCACTACACTTTTATAGTAAGTGTTGTACAGTTAAAGCTTTCCCTCCAGCGCATTGAACTTTATCAAGAAGAGAGGAAGCTTTGTTTCTTAATATCTGGGCAAATAAATATTCAGAGCACAATAGGATGCAAGAAACCTTGAGTTCACATGCTCATATTCCTCTGCTGCCAAGCCCTCCTTTACCTGGTCCACCTAAGCATCTCCTTATTCCTCGGCTTCAGATTCATGGTATATTCTTGGAAAGTGGACTTAAAACAGCAATTCTCCATCCCTTCCCATGATAAGTTGTAAGTATCAGTCAGTTTTGACATGTACAGTCATAAAATACCTTTCCCCTCAGAGAGTTCGACATAGAAACTACTTCTGTCAGTGCTCAATAGAAACCTGCCTTTCTAGAATCAGGATGCTCCACAATTCCAGGAGTTGGATTTGGGTTTTTTCCCACATAATCCAGCATTATCCATAACGGAGGCTACTAGTTGTGAAAATCCCAGACTCTGAAGCCAGACACCCTGGATTCATAACTTTAGCTTTGCCATTGACCAGCTCTGTGTTCTCATGCAAATTACCAAAACTCTTTGTGCCTCAGTTTCCTCATCTTTAAATGGGAATAATACAAATACCTACTTATAGTGGTGTTAGGAGAATTAAGTGGTTGATGCATGCAAAGTGTTTTAAAGAGTACCTGGCACTTAGTAACTTCTTGATAAATATTTGCTGTTCACAAAATAATGTTAGATGGTGTACAGATTAATATTTTTTATAATTTTGTGTTTATTTTATTGAATACCTGGAAAATATAACTTACATATCAAACCTATGGTCTCAGGTTTTATTGCTTAGGCTAAACAAAATGAGTGAGTCTACTGAAAAAAGTCTATTAAGTAAACTAGGCTGGGTGATATATTGATAAGACAAGAATTACAAAGATGGGTAGGTGAATGACTGAAATTTGGGAAACATTTCCCTAGTTAGAAAAGGAGTAGAAACTAGCCCAGTAAGTAGACCCACCCTTTCTTCATACACCCATAAGTCACTCATAGAGTATGCTCTTAACTTCGATCCAGGGCATTTTTTTGTAATGGGTCTCTGCAACTAGCCCGATGTACAGGTTTCTTGCACTAGCTTTTGGCAATGAAGCAGTTCTAAAACCTAGATATGATTGTTCTAAAAACTGGACTTACGTGAAATCCAAACAACTGTTATATTGCTGTTAGTTACATTCAAGTAATATGATGACACGGACGAGGAGCAAGCCGATTTGGTTTCTAATTCTCATTTTTGCCTTTTTTCAGCTGTGTAACCTCAGGCAAAAGACTGACTCTTTCTGGCTTTGTGTTTTCTTTATCTGTGAAACAGACTCTGGCAACAGCTCTGCTTCTTTATGGAGATGTTATATCAAATAACATACGGTGTGTGAAACTTCTTGGCAAACACCAGGAAGAGCTATGCACACAGACGTAAATATTGAGCATGGTATTGGACTGTGAAAAACTGTTGCTAATGACACTTTTAGGAGAAAATAGACAATGCTCAAGATTCTTAAAAGGGAGCACAGTGTAGTGGTCTGGCAGACAGACTCTAGAGCCAGACTATGAGGCTTCACTCCAAGCTATGCCCCTAACTGCTCATGTGAGCTGTGTGCCTCAAGTTTCTCACCTGTAAAATGGCGGTGATAATAATGCCCACTTCACAGGAGTTTATGAATACTTAATGTATTAACGTAGGTGAAGTGCTTGGGACTATGGCTTATTCTCAGTATATGTTGAATAAGTTAACTGTTAGCATCAAACTGCTATATTCAGACACCACCAGTGAGAATGCTGAGCTCTTACTAGGATATTCTTGTTGAAACATGAAATCTGGATTCTTTCTTGCTGTGCACTTTCATTTAAATATAGCCTCTAAATGGGTTGAGGAAAAAGATTTTAGAGGGCCCACTATGTATTCTTTCTCTTGTATTTAACGTATATGATTTATCCTAGTGAGTATTAATTCTGAATGTTTAGATTTGATTTTATAACATCTGGTGGTTACATTTTTCCCCAAGGCCAGTGGAATTAGAGAAGAGTGATCAAGCTGTGGTGTCTGGAATTGGGCTGCCTGGGTTTGAATCTCAGTCCTATTACCTCCTAAATATTTTTACTACCTTGGACAAATTATTTAAGCTCCCAAAACATCAGTAACCTCAAGTATAAACTGGAAATAATAAACGCTTATCTCACGGGGTTGTTGAGGGATTTATAGGAGAGAAGAGAAGAGAGTGTTAAGTAAATGTGTGTTACTGTTATTATTGAATCAATTTACTCTAGAATCTACAGAACTACCTTTCAAGTTGCTCACATGGTGGAATTAGGTACAAGGTTCAAGTTTGGTGACAGAAATATATATTTCAGTAATGACACTATGACCAGGTTTCTGACTCTCATTACGCCTCCATTGTTGGGCTATCTCTATTGGGAAAGGTTCTTTATGGGCAGGAGGAAACTTGAATGGACATGGCCCACATTCTTCTTTTCCTACTGGAAGATTCTTTTAACCTCGTTCCTTCAATAAGATGCCAGGGACTCTGTGCCTTCCTTGTCTTTACTTGTCAACTGATCATCTTGCTAATTTTTCGTGTTCCTACATAGCACCTTGTTTAGGTTGCCAACTTCTAAAGAGGCAGATGTTCATCTTAGGAATTTTTCTAGATTTCTCCCTCAAAGGATGCAAAATGCTTGACAGCTGTGATGACTGAGTCTTGGTTTGTTAAAACTCGGAGTTGAGAATTATTTAATAGTAGATTCCCCAGGCTTAACACATTCAGGGGGTTACCCTTGCAGAAGCCCTCAGCGCTTTACGCCTTGTGGAATTTGCCATCTGCCTTCCATTTCAGACTCCATTCAAATCAATGATTTTAAGCAAAAACCACAGTTATGCGTTACACAACCATGGTTGTAAGAGCAGTGCAGACATTTCAAAGCCTTGGTCCTAGAGGGTCATTGAGATGAAAATACATTCATATTAAGCAAGCCATGTGTTTGGATCCATGCCCTGAAAATCAGGGTAGACTGTATTATCCACCTAGGGACTTTCCTGCACTGTGGGCTGGAGGAATTTTACGGAGTACAAACACTGCTGGAACCTTGTAAAACTAACTGATGGCAAGTGTTTCAAAATCTTCTCCTTTTGATATAAATCACGTGCTTGTACCTTGCTTGTGTAACATGTGACACATTCAGAGAAAAGACTCACAAGGACAAATTTCTATAAGAGGGATGGGGAGAGATGTGGCTAATAAAATATTAGCCACAATAAAGCTTGGCCACTATGATAAGCTCTTTACTTAAATTATCTTATTTAATTATCATATAATATGAACTAAGTGTTAATCAAGACCCTAAAATACATAAAATTATAAATCTTCAAAGAATGTCATATGGGTCTTTAGTCTCTCTTTACAAAAAAAACTGTTGACAACCACAGCAGTGAAAAAAATAGTTCTGGAATAATCCAGTCTATTCTTGCTCACTCTGGGCATCTGTATCTCAACTCCCTCAGGGATGGCTGGCCCACACAATCCACGTGTCTCTTTTCCCCCATGACGAATCTATCCTGACTAATAATAGTGTATCAGCCATTGGCATGAAATCAGGAGGGGCAACGTACTTGACAGCTTTGCTGCCACCAGTGGGGCACCTCACAACAGGTTCTAAGTTACCAATAAGTTACTAAATCCATGGGGGCTGGATGCTCAGAAAGACGAATGCAACAGGACATACTACAGAGAGCTCTGTATCCTTCAGTTGATAAGAGCTCTGCCACGGTGTCCATATGGTTCAAAAGAAGCCCAGTCTTCAGCACCAAATCCAAACTCCTCAGTCTGGCACCTCAGGTCTCGCACAATCTTGGTTTCTCCCACTTCTCCTTCCTTTGGCATTATCCTATCACAGATCTATTCGACATCCTCTCCTACCGTTTCCTTTCCGTTTATTTATTGTTACATTGAGTATTGAGGAATTTTTATTAACACAAAATAACTAACACAAATTAACACCCTCAAATATTTATTAAAAGAAACACGCACATCTAGAACATTGATAAAAAGACTAAAAGGACTTGCTGCTTATGACTGAATCCATAGTTTATAACTAACATATCTATTTGTTCAAGGTTACTGAAAAGTTAAATCATATTTCTGATAAAATATAAAATGAATGCATTAATTAATAAGGATTAAATGTCACAACCTATTCAAAGTGGAACCCGAAGAGCAGACACACAAATATATAGGCAGTTCGAAATGCTGAGATGAGTTCCTTAACAGATGCACAGTATCAGTGGGGTATTAATCAATTGCTCCTCCACCAGACAAAGCTCACCTCATTTCTATGGGCAAGGATAATTTGTGTTACTACAGTTTTCTAAAATTTACACAGCTGTAAAATAGCTCAAAGACAATGAATGTCTTGCATAATCAGGGAGGGTAAATTAGATAGGACATCTGGTATTTTTTTTTTCTTTATTTTTGCCATTTCAAGATTTTCCACGATTCTTCCTGATATATACCATACAAGGTTGTATATAATAAAATGATAGCCACAGTAAGTATTTGCCACTGTGATAAGCTAACTTAAATTATTTTATTTAATTTTCACATTATGAAGTAGCTGTTAATCAAGGCCTTAAGATACATAAAATTATAAATCTTGAAAGAATGTAATATGGGTCTTTAATTCCTCCTCACCAGGGAACAGATGACCTGGGAAGCTAAGGAGATAGCTCCGACATAGATAAGGCTTTCTTAAAGATTTGATGTTTCCCTGGCCTTGGAAAGTCTGGTTGGCAGACATGAGATCTTGGCTTCTTCTTATTTTTTTTTTAACTGGTCACTGAAAGGTCTTAATATTTTATCATCAACTCCCAAAATGGCCACACAGTGCTGGGGCCCTATAGTCTGGCCCCTCTCTGTCTAATCTGGGTGTTCTGTCTGGTTGGACTGGCCTCCCTCTGTGTACACTGTCAAAGGATGGGGATTTGGGCCCCTTTGGATGAGCAGAATCTTACTTGCTTGCTTGGAAAGCTGAAAATGGACACTTCATTGAATAGAAACTTATTTTTCAAGATGCTGCCTGTGAAATTCTGTCAATTCCTGAACCCCTGCCCTAATCTCATTATAACTCTTAATATCCCAGTTTGATAATTTCACACTAATATAGAATATATTCACATGTCCATTCATTCATTGGACAAATATTCATGAACTGCCTCCTCTGTGCTAGACATGGCCCTTGGTCCAAAGGAAACCAGCAGTGAACAAACCAGACAAAATTCCCTGCCCCCCTGGAACTTAAACAGACAATTTTTAAAAAGAAGTGGAACATTTGGCATGTTATGTGATACTAAGTACTATGGAAAAAATAAAGCAGGTGAGGGGGGTAGGAAGTTAATGAAAACGTGGCATGAGTTGAGGAAGCATGGAAATGTTTAAACTGCTTGGTCAAGGAGTGTTTCACAACCTAAAGGTGAGAGGGTGAGCTGTGGGGATATGCATGAAGAGCATGCACATTTTGCAAGTGCAAAGACCCTGAGGTGGAAGCATGCCTGGAGTTTTAAGGAACACCAAGGAGGCCAGTGTGAATCATGAGAAAGAGTATATTTTTCCTCTTCTTAGACATTGAAGACATCTTAATGCAGGGACTTGGTATACCTCCAACCCTTTTGGGAACATGACGAGAGTAGAAAGATAGACTGACTGACTGAATGAACGAATGAATCCCAATGGGCTTCTTTCACTATAGTTCACATGTATTAGAATCACAGGCCTATGGAGTTTATTTTTCTTCCTATGAAATTCATAAGGAGTTAACAATTTTTAAAATAAGAAAACCTTTCATTTTATTGTCTTTCGACTAACTTGTTCCTTCTTACTTTTTAGATGGCTTATTTTAGAGAAAATTAAATCCTTTCTTCTCTATTCTTTTACATGTAAATATTAAAATTAATGTAATGAAAATGTTAGTTGATGTTAGAGAGTGTGTATTAGCTCTTAAAAGTAGCCCTTTAAAAGCCTGATGGAGGTGCTTTGCCAAGAATAAGAATTTTCAACAAATGTTCAGTTTCAGATAGAGATCAAAGGCAACGTTTTCCCCTACCTTTAGAATATGACCAAACATCAACAAAATCATACACACTTCCTTTTTTTCTTTTTCCATTTTTCACTTGGCCAAATTATTTGCCCTCCCTTGTTCCAAAAAACTGTTATTTCAGGGCACTGCAGCTCAGATGGGATACTTAAAACTTTTGACATCATTATATGTTTACTATTTATATAGCAGTTAATGACTTACAAAGTGCTTTCTAGATCTTCTCCGTTTATTCCTCACTGAGCCATGTGTCATGTTAATTTTTTCAAGGAGACTGAAACACTTTAGAAGTGAAAATATTAACTAAGAAGGGGACAACATTCTTAAGAGCCAGAAATGTCTATCTTGGTCTTGTCACATAATTTATCAATGTTCTTGTCCTCTGTTTCCTGTTGCTTCTCTTTCTCTTTTTATCTCCTTTTCTTCATTTCTATGACAGATTTTAAGAATGTAAGGAAAGGATATCTATATTTGCATGTGTGTGTGTGACATTGAATATCTCATCATCACCATCTAAGTTTTCAATACAGAGCATTTTTATTGAACAACTTTTATTGTTGAGTGTGTTTTCAATCATTAGAGAGAAGTGAGAAGAAGGTGTCACTTTTGACTTCCTTTCTCATTGTCTCACAAATACCGGCTCTGGTGGCCTCATGTCATTGATTGTGCTCCATTTGTAGGATGGACTTTCAGTCCTCACATCACATCTTTCATAAATGCATAGTACCATTTTCTTTTACCTATATCCCCTCCTTAACTCCCTCAAATTTGGCAGGTTTTGCAAAATTTCAAGATGTATTTTTAAATATTAGTCCATAAGCACTTGCTTCATAAAATAAAGCTTGCTGTCTTCTCTGTCCTTTTTCCCTCATAAATGCGCTCACCCTTGGTTCTTGGGTTGCTCTTATTTTTCCAGTCCCCAGAAGTTGTACTTAGTATAACTTAAAAGTTACACTAAGACAAAACTTAGATTAGACGGGGGCCAGGATACAAGAAACAAAGTCAGGACTGTGACATATTTGAGATTTTTAATGTTGAGTTTATCTGCATAGCTTGTCAGCAGTTTGGAAAAAACAGTTTAAGGGTTTTAGAATCTAGAACCCTTGATTCAAATATTGAATTTAACATTTGCCAACTCTGCATCCTTTGGCAAATTAATTAGCTTCTCTGAATCTTGGTTCTCCTTTTGTAAAATGGGGGTGGTATTTTAGTACTGAACTCCAGAAGCTCTTATAGGAATAAAAATAGATAAAGGATACAAGTTCTCGTCTTTAACAACATCCCTATGAGACCATTTTTGTCCCAATTTTACAGAGAAGACAACTGAGCATTGACCATAGTCACAGAGCTAGTATTCCTTCCTTCATTCAACAAATATGTATGGAGAGCCAGTTAGGTGCCCTCATGAAGCCTTCCCTTCTGGTGGAGAGAGATGACAATAAACATGCAGCAAATACACAAATGAGAATTTGAGAAATAATAACTGCAATGAGAAGAAAAAACAGGTAACAAAGAGAGAGTGGTGGACAAAGAGACAAGGCTTGTTCAGAGAGGCCCCTAAGGAAGTGAGCTGAGACCAGAATGATAAAGAAGAGCTACAGAAGAGCAGAACAAGTAGAGGGAATAGCAGAAGCAAATTCAAGGACATTGGCTGTACATTCGTGGTGCACATCAAGAAGTTGGTAGACTTAATAGCTTAAAAGAGAGCTCATCCCTCTGAGCAAATCTCTTGTAGCTTCAGGGTTAATCATAGAATGGATGACTCTGTGGCACTTAGCAGCCTCTAGGATTAAAATATCCCTAGTTGTCAATGTGTTTGTATAGAGTTAATAAAATGTGTTTCATATGTGTGTCATTCTGTAATTCCAAGGTGTTGAGAGGGCAGGAGGCATCAAAAAGTGAATATGCCTGTGGTGTTTCTTGCCATGTGGTAACTTCAAAGGAAGCTCCCTCTCTATGAAGTTTCACCGGAGAGGAAAAGAGAGAAACAATATTTCAATGCATAAAACAAACCAAATCATTCCTTGGCTGCTGGGATACCACACTTTGCAATTTGCTCAGCAATTTTGAACTCAGCCTGACTGGCCTCACAACAGAGCAGGAACAAAGCTACATCGAACAGATGTACCTTGATCTGTGCTAGTTTCTGCTGCCATGTTTCACATCCTCTTTTGGCTCTGATTACACCATGTCAAGATATCATATATTTTGAGAAGTGTTAGAATTTGGAAGGATTTTTTAACCAGATTTGTGACCAAGGCTCAAACCAATTCATTAGTAATCCTCTATGGTTAATCTGTCATTTGCATGTTGTGGTGTGATACGTGGGGTATGCTCTCAGATGGGAGCGGAATTTATTCACATTTGGGTATAGAAAAGGGAGGACCTGAAGCTCCAGGAAGACTCAGGTAGAACAATAATATAAAATCATAGCGATTCAACATGGCTGCGGTGCTTACCACATAGCTTAGAACAGCATTCAGATAGGTTCCCAAGTGAAAAGATGCATAGTCATTACATGGAAGAAAGCCCTCTGAATCGCTGGCCCCTGTAAGAATGTGAAAGAGATGTAAATTGCATACCACCTTATGCTAACTGTATTCGTTTCCTAAGACTGCGATAAAAAAGTACCCAAAACTGGTGGCTTAAAACAATAGAAATTTATTATCTCACAATTCTGGAGGCTAGACATCTGGAATCATGGTGTCAGCAGGGCCGTCCTCCCTTTAAAGGCTCCAGGGGAGAATTATTCCTTGCTTCTTTTAGCGTCTGGTATTTGATGGCAGTCCTTGTTTGTAGATGCTTCACTCCAGGCACATGGTCATCTTTTTCCTGTGTGACTTCACATGGTTTTCCCTCTGTGCATGTTTGTCTCTGTGTCCAAATGTCCCCTTTTTATAAGGACACAAGTCATACTGGTTTAGGGCCCATGCCAATGACCTCATTTTAACTTGATTACCTCTATAAAGACTCTGCTTCCAAAAATGTCACTTTCTGAGGTAATGGGGGTTAGAAGTTCAACATGTCTTCTTAGGGGGACACAATTCAACCCATAAGAGTAGAATACACTGCAAGTTGTTGGCACCATCAGATTTTTAACCAGAGGAGGAAACAGGATAGGATTGCCAAATTTAGCAGGCAAAATGTAGGCTGTCCAGTTAAATTTGAATCGCAGATCAACAATGCATAATTTTTTAGTGTAAGTATGCCCCAAATATTTTATAAGACATACTTATGTTTAAAAAATGTATTGGTTATTTATATGAAGCTCAGATTTGACAGAATGTTCTGTATTTTATCTGGCAACCCTGAAACAGGCCCCGGTGAGCCTGCCTTCTTCTGTAGCTTCTACGTTCATTCGGTTCCACACCATCAAGATGCCAGAAGCAATGGCTATACTGCAAAGAACACCACTACCCTAGAAGTTCCAAGCCTTGGATTCCAGCACCCCACGTACTGTAGGTGTTTGATTTGATCAAAGCACTTAACATCTCTAAGACTCAGTTTCTTCATCAGATCAAATAGAAATAAGAATGTCTTTCCTACCTACCTTAAATTATTGTTGTGATGCTCAAACAAAACAAATGAAATGAAAGTCCTTCCAAAACATGCAATTGCTATCATAGTGGGAAGTTATTTGTATAATGTTGAATTTCGAAGCTTGGAGTTGTGCCTTCTTCCTTGCTCTGAGAGCCAATTCAGATCAGCAGATAGAGTGTAAGCACCTCTGTTCCTTACCTTTAGTAAATTAACGGCCTCATTCAAGAGCCATTGCTATGGCTTCACTGCTTCACAATAAAGGACTAAAGAATTGGAATAAGAAGTGTTGGCCTAAAAGTGACCCCCTGAGTCAATGACCAGGACATTCTGCTTTCAGACCTCTGCCTTGAAACATAAAAATATTTTTCTCTGTTGAAACCATTTACCACTTTAATCCATTTAAACATTTCACCACTTTAATACATCTCTTCTTCCGGAGATGGAATTAGTGTTTGTGTACCAATAGGTGAAAAATCGCTTTCTAAATTGAGAGGAAAGTCTCATCAAAAAAAGTAATAATAATAGGGAGGAAAAAGGGCCCCTGAAATGCTGAGTATTGAGATCATACCCTTTCGTGAACAATATGCAACCAATTCTGGAGAAAATTTTCAAATAAGAACTGGAATAATTACCTACATTTGCTAAATAAACACTCAATGTGGTTGCTATCAAAATGAAAATCATCATTTCGATTTTGACTCTAAGGGCCCATAATTAAGTAGGCTTGGCAGCTGTTTTAAATCCACACACCTAAGGAGGAAAATTACATGCTTCATCTAGTAAGGAGATTGTGGTTTGTATTTTAAATTTCATTTCAGGGGAACTTTTTCCCAGAAGGTGAAAGATTTTTCTTCACTTGTTTGAAGCAAAGTGCTCTCATCAGAGTTTACAAAAAGTATCATAAAGTGAGAACGAATTTTAGTAGACTGCTGTAGCTTATGTAGCATTTCAAGATATTTACCATTTTAGTTATTTTCCTCAAATGTGCTATAATTAGTATATAATTGTACTATATAAGTACATCAAGGTAGTGTCATTGCTTCAATTGGACATTTAAGTGAGTTACTTTCGAGTGTTAATTAGTTTTTTCTGTTTTTACGAAACATTTTATTTTACAACCATCTTCTGCTTCCTGTGAGATGATGTGTACTATTAGCAATGTGCATAGTCCACACCTGTATTTGTAGACTATGCAAAGAACAAATTCCATGAAATTAATTGTCAAGGAGAACAGTGTTAAAATATTTATGTTGTCCAGAAGAGCTAATACTTCTTGTTTTAACTGGAACTTTTATTTCTAATTAAGATTTTCCTTTTTAATCTTGTATTTAATTTAGAACATGGCCTCAGGACAGTATTTTATAATGGTCAGTGTCTTTATAATAACCAGTGACTGTTTTTTTCCTAAGGTACACATCACTGAAAAGTACTGCTAAGGAGATGGGGAGTCAGTCAGTCTGTCTTGCTGAAAGGACTTTCAAGTGGAAAAAATAGGCCTGTACAATTCTGGCTATCCCCCCTGGGCACAGAGCTTCCCAGGAGAAAGAATGACTCAAAGGATGAGAGGACATCTGCAGCGTGGACCCACCATGCGAACGCATCCCTTGATAGGCCTGACAAATGTCCATCATCTGAGAACTCCATGTAGCTTGTGCCCAGCCACAGGTTCTTAGACATTGATCAGGGGATGCTGTACATGATCTTGAGTGCCCTTCAGAGTAGTCTGAACCTGGATATACCCCAATGTGGGGATATTTAGAGATTTTTAAGGTTTAGAGGGCCATTTTTTCGAGGTTTGCAAGTCTTTTGACAGATGACTGTGTATTGGGCCTTAACAGGACTAAGCTTTAGGAACAAGCAGAGATTGGTTACTACTAGGCAATTCATCACCTTCCTAGAAGTGAATCATTACTACCTATTTTTACTTTGCCATGCTTTCCCTTATTAACTATCCCTTACCTTTGTTTAAAAGCAAAACAAAACATAAACTTTACAAAGCACTTTCACACTCATTATCTCAAATCCCTTATCCCATTTTATAACTGAGGGATGTGCATCTCAAAGAGATGGAGTGATTTTCCCAGAATCCCACAATGGGTAAATCTTCGTCTCTAAACTACCATGATTCAATTATTCATTCCCTGAAAACTATTTATCAGAACCTGCTACGTGCCAGGCAATATGGTAGGTGCTGGGATCAATTGGTGATCAATCAAGAGATGAGACATACATGGTCCTGACCCTCCAAGAGCCTACAGTCTGTGAAGGGAAACAGTTAAGTGAGCAAGGGCAGCCCTGAGTGATGAGTGCTTTGATTAAGTGAAACATAGGATACTGCTGAGAGGTCATTGAAGGGCCCTACATCATCACCATCTCTAGTGACATTTATGGAGCCCTCACTGAGTGCCAGGCACTGTGTCATTGTTTTGCAAATATCATCTTTCTTAATACTCACCTGGGCTTAGGCAGTCAATAGATGAGATAAGTGTGATATGGACAGGTTAACTAACCCATTAAGTCACAAAGAAAAGTGGAGCCCGAATTCAACCAGGCAATCTGGTTCCAGTCCACAAGGCTGACTTCCACCCAGACCAATTATAACCTCCCCAAAGAAAAGATTCAGATATTTTGGTTAGTAAACTCAGTTAGTAACTCAGAGTTTTGTCCAGTAAGGCAGAAAGGGATAGATTTATGACGGGTTTGAAATAAAATCTATTGCAATTTCTAAATAGAGTATCTTTCAAAACTGAAATAGATCCCACAAGAAACTTAACAAAGTTAAGTTTCTATGGCCAGGGCACAGAAATTATTATAATGTTCCAATGGACCCCACAGTTGAATCAAAGGATTTGGCTGTTATGCTCATCTCTAGGGTTTTCATCTTCTGTAAGTCAATCAGGAGGGTAGAAGTCACTGAATGGTATCATTATGACCACAGAGTACTTAATAGATGCAGGCTTTGAATCTTGTTGCTGAAAAAACACCTAACTTCAACCATATTAAAATGTCCCCTCTAGCAGACTGATCCAGGGCCAAGCTTGTAATGGCACACAGAGTAAGACATTTCCTCATTTTTTTCTAGCTTCTCTTCATTTTTCGCAATCTTTTTTTGTTGAAACTTCCATCCAGGGACATTTAACAACTTCCCATCCCCATTAGTTATAATGCTTTTATGGCAGACAAAACCATTTAATTTTTGATTTAGTGGCTTATTTTCTTTTATCTGGATACTAATTAAGAATCTAAAATATTGCTAGTGATTGAGAATTAAAGACTGGTGGTAAAAGTGCTTCGGCAATAGTGGCACCATTTTGTTTTGTTTTGCTTTGCAGTTTGGAAAAGGAAATTGCATTGCTTTTGAAAATAAATGTGGTGAAATTGTAAATCATTCCATTTCTATTCTGGTCGTCAATTGAAACTGTGTTTGTGACAGAGAGTACACACAAAGTCCTGCCTTTAATCAGCCTCAAGAGATCTGTTTTTTGGGTTTTTCCCCCAAAGATTTACACTTTTGGGGTTTTTTTCAAGATTTAAACTTTTAAGGACTTAAGAAATATTCTATAAACTCTAAAAATTTCAAAAGAAGGCTAAAATAGATTTTTACAATGGTCACAGTGTTTAATAAAGTATATAGCTCCTTTAACACAACCATTATAACATACAGCTTTGGTGGGGGAGAGTGTAAATGTGAGTTTTTTAATAATGTCTTAAAATCATATGCTTTGTCTGTCCCATTGAGGAGGTAAAGGACCTCTTAGAAAAGCAGCTTGTCCCCAGTTATGTCAGGTCTATAAGAGAGGGTAACCACAGAGGGAGCATTCCAAGAAGAATGGAAAACTGAGTGACAAGAGATAGCAAGAGTTTATCAAATGAGCGTGGGGTAAAAATAGAACCATTGGCAGAACAAGAGAAAGATAAGAAAACAAATGGAATAATAATAAGGAAAAAATAGCTATCCTTTAGGGAGTGCTTATTATATGTCAGGCATTATTCTCAAGTGTTTACATGTTTTAACTCATTTACTCATTATACCAACCTATGAAGATCAGAAAGCTACTCAGTTTAAGCTACAAGTGGAGAAGATGCTGAAATACCAAGAAGGAAGTGAGAATTAGAGACAGACACAACCAAGAAGCAAAGGTGAACGTAGGCGAGACAATGGACACAGAGGGAAGTGGAGAACAGAGGGAGGATGACGGAGAGGCTGTTAGTGATAGAAAAGGACTGAAAAGAAGAAAGTCGGAGAATTCGTCCTTGAGAAAATGGAGAGGAAACCTCTAGAAGACTGAAGCATTAGAAACACAACTTCCAGGCAAAGGTGTGAGTGTCCCTTTATTTTGTTGAATTATACTACAAGGTCTTTCCCTGTCCTGTCCCACATGCCAGGCCCTGCCCTCTGTCCACAGCATGCCACGGACAGTGGTGAGCCTGGCCCATGTGTCCAGGGTGCAGGCCCAACTCTCGGAGGCACGGAGCTTCAGAGGTGGAAGTGGCAGGAGACAGGCCACACACGGCCAGTGCTGTCAGAGGTTAGGAGGCCAGACAGGTTGGCCCATCAGAAATGTCCCCTCCTAGCCAAAGTCCTGTACCTCCACCTTCTGTCCTGAAAGAGTTGGAGTTAAGTGGTAAATTTACTATAATTCATCAAGTCAAGAAAGGGCACAAGGGGGAAACAAGCAGAAGATTCAAAATTAAAAGACCTGGGTTTTAGCCCCAGTTCTAAAATCTGGGTGGCCTTGGGCAAATCATTTATCCTCTCTGATGGTCCTTTATTTGTTCACGTGAAACTGTGGGCATTGGAACATTCACTGAGGTCCTTTCCAGCTCTAATGTGATATGTTTTCTAAGGCATTTTGACATAATGGATGTAAGCCTACTTTTAACAAATAAAAGTTGTTATTATTGACTCATTTGACAATAAAATTCCAGGTTTTCTATCCGTCCCAGTGTAGCTTGAACTCTGATGGAGTAAACTATGTGCAATGGACAGATTACTCACCCCAAACAGGGGGTTTGGGTGTTTCCAAGCAGGGACAGACAGGCTTATCTGAGTCATCCCAGTCACCCGCAGCCTAACTTACAAAGGACAGATTCTCGCTGCAGTCAGAGGCTCCCAGATCAGCATATTCTAACAATTAGCCACAGCAAAATCATTTGTCTTAACTTAAAATTTGTCAGCTGAGGCCTAATTGAACATTGGCATTTGCTTGGAAAAACAATTTAAAAAGTCATTCCATAATACCATCTTGTCAATGCAGAAAGCTTTAATAAACAGGACTTGCAAAGTATGGAAAATGTTTTCCTCAAGTGTGTGTTGCCTTCAGAAATAGCTAGGATGCTCTCCTACAGTAACACCTTGCTGAGGGTCTTTGATGAGACAGCTCTTCTCTCAGTGCAGCTTTGAGGAATAGCGGTTGTCAGGTGTTTTCCTACACTTAGGAGTGACAAACGGAAAGCAATGGGATATACTGGAGTATATGAGGATGCCATTTGGCTTAAAACTAATTCAGCCTGAACTTGTTTTTCCATAAGGGCCTGATATGGCCTGTTGAGCATGCATTGTACATCTGCTTTAAACCTTTACAATGTCCCAAAGACAAGAATGATGCCCCTAAAGATAGGGATATAGCTTCCCCCCACATCAGCATTTCCTTAAGGATAAGTATCTCTTCCTGGAAGCCAAGGATTAATTACTCACCTGCTGTGCTCACCTTGTGACCACTCACCTGCTGACCACCAACCTGCTGTGCCAGCTAAGCATCTCGTGACTGCAGTAAAAGGGACATTCCTATCATATGTGATGTGTGCTCTTTGTAACAAGATAGTATATAAACACTCTGTACACCCCACTTCTTTGGTGTCCTTCCTTTGGGGAAAGAAGGCCCCAGGCTATAGTCCTCAGATCTGGCTCATAATAAACTCACCCCAAATTTTAATTTACAGATTGATTATGGATTATTTGCATCGACAGGCATAAGAAAAGATTAATAATAATAAAAGCAAATTTTGTTCATCACTGTAGCTGGAGGATGTATGGAAAATATCCAAACCACATAATTACAAACATAAACCAAACATCCCCAATTACTTCTGTATCTTCGCTTCAATTCTATAGGCCTTTCTCTTACTTTTAGGCATTTGGTGGGGTTTTCTGATCTATCAGTTTCCTGATCCAAGTTATTTATGGTACATTAGTGGTGCTGAAAAATTCAAAATTGTCCTGCTTGTGGTTTGGTGCTTACGATTCTGAAAATAAACTGATATGACCAGCATCAGCCTGGGGCTTTCCAAGAATGGCCTAGAAAGACTTGTCAGGTGAATTCTCAGTTCCTCTTTTCAGGTTATGCTTATACGTCTCTGGACTTCAGTAAGTTTTCGAAGGCATTCATTGTTTTGAGCTGTGGTTATAGGAGTTTCAACTTGAAGATGATTCTGCAGTAAATAGGAAAGTAAAATCACTGTTCTCTAGGCAAAGTCGTGATTGGTGGGTAACCTGCCTTCTCTAAAAAGTATTTCAGTGGTTTAGCTCACTGTCTTCCTGGTGGTTCCATGGAACCAGGGTAAACTGGCTCTTCCAACTTCTTTTTCCTCAGTTCCTCACTTGCTTAAATGAAAATAGAAACATCTCTTTGTTCCCCAAATGGACAGAGACATTAGATTTGGCATATTGAATGTGTTCCCAGTGAAAGTCTTCCATTCAGCAGCTGCCACTCCTGGGTGTAGGGTAGTTCTCTCAGAAAGTATATGAAAGCTAAAGAAAGTGGAGGGGCCCATGCAAATTCTCAGGAAGGCTGACTTAAACATAGGGAAAAGGAGGGTGTTCTGAGGGGTAGAGTAGGACTCAGGTCTGGTTTGATATCCTGCAATCACTGGTCGATCATATCTAGACCGCATGGAAAAACCTGCTGTATTGAGACAGAAAGAGTCCCTGAAGCTGTGTTAGATGTAGATCTCGGGAACTCTTGCTTGATGCATCCAAGACAATGTGGAATAAGATAGAAGATGAGGAAATACGTTCCCATGCACTCGTGAGAGGAGAAAATTCAAGATAAACTACCCTGAGTTAGTCTTTGATGGATTTGTATTTTTGTTTTGTTTTTCCTATACAATTGATTGTTTGGAATTTATGTCCACTCAATTCTTCAGCTTTGGAAATTATAAGAATGGTTCTAGACACTTATAAATTAGTTGACATAACTCTTCTCTTGGAGCAAGACCAAGTCTTCCCGGTTTTGTACAGTTCACCGCCATCCCCACACTGTGTGAATTTTCAGAAAGAACTCTAAGGGCTACATAATAAGTCAGTCTTCTCAATCCATGGGGCTATGGAAGTACTCAAGCACTCGATCCTCAAAGGACTTGTAAAGAAAAAGTCATTCAAAGTGAAGCAAAAACCCAACCTTCTAATTAGGACATGGCTGATAGCCAGCACATGCCAAGTCATGAGAGATACCTGAACTTTCTTAACACATAGATTTTTAAGAGGAAAATTGTAAAATATCTCCCTTCTGCATCACTCCAACATATACTGGTACGACTCTCTCTTACAACATCATTCCTATGAGGTAGGGGACCAGAATGATAACATTTACAAATCTATTGGTTTAGGTACAAGGAAATTTTCAATCCTTGAATATGTTCACTGGGAATATGAAAATAAAATGAAAAATTGACTCAATTTCTTAAGTCACAGTCCTATAGCCAAATCTTTTGGACCACCCCACATCTATCAAAATCAAGTTTGCCACTTCTCTAGACCCCTCCCTCTGTGATAGCCAGTCTCCATCAAGGCCCAGTGATCCTCACGTCTGGTATTCACACTCTTGTCTGTTTCACTTCCATGTTTTACCAGAGTTGGCTGATGTGACAATAGGATATGGCAAGAGTGATGGTATGTTACTTCTGAGGATAGACCCTAAAAGACCTTGTGACTGCTGCCTCATGCTCTTTCTCTTGGGTTGCTTGTTCAGGGAGAAGCTAGCTACCACTTTGTGAGGACACTCAAACTTCCTTCTGGAGAGGCCCATGTGTGAAGATCAACTGAGGCCAACAGCCAGTGAGGAATTGAGGAGTCCTGGCAACAGCCACAAGACCAAGCTTAGAAGCAGATTCTCTCACCCAGTCAAGACTTGGATGACTGCAGTTTTGGCCAATATCTCAGTCATAGTCTCATGAGAGACCTTGAACAAGAACCAACCAACTGAGCTTGTCCCCAATGCCTGACTCATAGAAACTGTAAGATAATAAATATGCATTGTTTTCAGCCAGTAGATTCTGGGGAAACCTGTTATACAGTGACAGATAAACTAATAGACTCTTCTTCCTGGTGTTATGTGATTTAATGTTGATGTTTTATCATTTATTTCCCTAAACCTACATACTCTAAAGTAACTTCTTATGTTGTCTAAAAGTGCAAGCTCAGGAATTTCTCTAACCAACTCAAATAAAATATAAAATTTTATTCTGGATATATGCTGGAAAAGACTTCAGTCTTGTTAGTTATAGAGATTGTCCCACAAGCTTTTCTTTGAGGATTGAGTCACACACAGACACAAGTATATGACTGTAAATCATTGTTATTTGTTGATATAAATTTTATCAAGATGCTAAACTGGGATTAAGATAAAAATAAAAGACAGAAGAAATCACTTTAAATGTATCATCCAATAAAATGAATTTCTACAAGAAATTCCTCTTAATGCTTTAATTATTTAAAGCAGAAAAATCTCTGTATCTTATCCTACACAGATTATTAGCACCTAAAAAAACTAAGTGTCTGAAGCATTTTTCACTGCCAGTGTTGTCCTTATCTAAGGGGCAAACACAGTTGAGCATGACTCATTTAGGGCCACGTCTCCCTCGTAAATCCTCACTGACTCTCAGGAAAGGTCTTGTGGTTGAAAATCTGCTCCCGAATCTTGCAATAGTTTCCTAACCTGCTGGCAAAGCCAGGTTCTCATTGACTTAAGGTACTGCCAGATAAGAAGCATGGTCCCGGGCCTCTCATTTTTGATCCTCTGAGCTGAGATTTAGCTTGAAATCCTCTACTCAACCAAGTCAAGTTTACCACCTCTACAGTCCAAGCAGCTGTCATCCAGAGGCCAATAACTTGAGGAGTCTCCCCGTGGCAACTTTCTGTGCTTCTAGGCTGTTTATTGACAAGAAAATGGGATATGCTTAAATGATCATTGCTGAGATTTTTTGTGACTTTGTGAAACAATTTTCTAATGAAAGCAGATGGCTGTATCACGAATAAGAGGATAAGAAAAAAGGCAACTTATTCTCATGCTTCTGTTTTTGTTAATTAAAATACCGGTAACCATCAGTTATACAATTTGTGCTCCACAGCACTTCTTTTTTCACAGTTTTCTTCTTGCTAAATGAAATAGTCAATGATGGAAAGAGGAAGGCAGGACACGAATCTGAGCTGAACTGTCAGCCTCTAAGGAGAAAAGAGACCTGTCGAATGTGCATTAATGACCTCCATATGCAATGCCAGCACATACTGTGACCAAATGAAGAAGAAAAAGCACTGCTTATGTCCTTTAACAGGCCCTAAGTTCCGTAATTCAAGGCGATGGCCATCAATGGGTTCATCCTACAGAGCTTCAATTATTTAAAATTTAGGGTTTTTTTAAATCTTAATTATATGCTAGGTACTTTTTACAACTTTTCCCCTAGAACTTATTTATTTATCTTTTTGCATAATTTATGAGCATAGGTCATCTGATTCAGGGTTTTGATAGCTTGGTTATTAAAAAGTTCACTGCCCTTATAGTCTTCAAAAATGCATGCACTGCTGATGAAGATCTCACCAAAGATCCACACATTTTTAAGAATAAGACTCTAACTCTAAAACGTGCTCAGATGTCATGTGGCCGAAAAACTAGACTCACAGCACTGTCCAACAGAGTCACATAGAATGACAGAAATGTTCTGTATCTGCACCGCCCAGTACAGTAGCCACTAACCACATGTGATTGAGCATTTGAAATGAGATTAGTGTGACTGAAGAACTTAATCTGTAATTTTGTGTAAATTTAATTAATTTAAATTTGGCTACCACATTGGACTGCACAGAAGGAGTCTTATGAATTAGCCCATTCAGCCTTTTGAACCAGAGACATTTTGAAGCTGACAGTGTCACAGGAGGGCTACGAGGAATAAGACTCCATTTATCAATCATCTGTTTTGAGCCATAAGCTGTGGGGAAAAGCGTCCTAACATCTATGTCAACTGCACAGATCTGTTTGATTGGTTCTTAGTGGTGTGGCTGCCCCATGCCTTTTGAATGATGTTTTTCTATGTGCGATTTAGGACCCCGTCTCACAGGTTCTATGGAGGGCTTGAGAGTACAGAGATCTGGGCTAGTACTGAATCATGCATGCTTTGATGCTGCTCAAATTGGCTCTTATCTAAACCACTTTCCCCCTTGAATTATGGCTTTTCTTCCCTCGCTTTACTAGTTAGGAAATAGATGCCCACAACATTTGTGAGCCCTCCATTGTGAAAAAGGCACTGTGATTTTTCTTGTAAAACACTTTCCCTTTCTCAATCACTAGAAAATCCTGGAGGATTTTTTTTTTTCAGCCTCTGCTGGAGTTACCCAGGAGGGCACCAGAGAGTAAGCTCAGATGCCATCAGCAAAGAACAAGCACAATTTTTGAGTGTTCCCAAAGGTTTTGAGTATTTCCAAAGATATGTATTATAAAGACATGTGCCTTCATATTTCAATACTCTGGTCTTTTGCAAGTTAAATATTTTAAATGGTGCCTATAGGACTAAATGATCTTAGTGAGCACACTTTGACCAGTAATACTACAACAGATATGTGAGTGTATAAATTTACAAATTAGATCATATTAGGGTACCATTCCTTTTACAAGAGATTTCTTGCTTTTGAAGGGATCCATATTTACTCCTTTAAATGGTGAGATATATATATATATATACATATATATATATATATATATATAAAAGGTATGTATAAGAGCGTATCAAACCTAATTTACTCTTTCTATACTCTGTGTTTCTGGGTAACTTAAAATTTATTTAATTGCCTCATCTGCCTACTAAGAACAACCCAAAGGAGAGACAAAGGAGTCCCCAAATTATAACATATTACTGAAAACAACTCTGATTAAAATCGTAGAGATTCACACATCTTTATAAAAATGTAACTTTTTTTAGAATGACAAACCCTTGATTTTACCAAATGTTTAGCTAGCAGATAAACTTTCAAAACACACTATTTTATTTTATTTTTGCTGAGGAAGATTAGCTCTGAGCTAACATCTGTGCTAATCTTGTTTTTTATTTTGGTTTTTCTTTCTTTATTTTTTTCGTGAGGAGGATTGGCCCTGAGCTAACATCTGTGCCATTCTTCCTCTAGTTTGTATGTGAGATGCCCCCACAGCATGACTTGATAAACAATGTGTAGGCCTGCACGAGGGATCTGAACCCGTGAACTTCAGGCTGACGAAGCAGAGCACACAAACTTAACCACTATGCCACTGGGCCAGCCCTTATGATGTATTTTTTTATGGGGACCACCCACTTCCATTCCCACTTCAGAGGTGAATTTAGTTTCTAAGGATAGAGCAGAGTATCAGAAAGGAATTCTTCCTTCCATAGCTGTTGGGAACTGCCTCTGGTCCTACCTCCACTCCTCTTCTCTTGTCTCCTGTAGGGTCAGGCCCACAGGCCCACCAAGATCCATTCAAGCAAATGGGGCCCAGGTCTTACAACAGCCTGGTGGGCTTCATTCAGGCAACTGCTGTTGCCTGCCTGCTGCCCCAGCCCTTGCCTAGACCTCAGCCTCGGTTCCTGCATTCTTTGGCTTGATTTTATTTCTAGCTGAGATCCTCAGTCTGGATTCCATTACCTTTGTACTTTAGTTTCCCAAGTTCTGGCACATTGTCTTATCAGATGTAAACTGCTTCCTGCCTGGATTATTTTTCTACCTGTTCCTTCCTGCTTTAAATGAAGTTCATGAATGTGACTCTTTTGCCATCTTAAGTTGTGTTTCTACACTTAACTCTCCTGCCTTATTCGTTGTTGTTTTCTGCACTTGAGTTATGAAACTTAAATGCAAAAGAAAACTGAGGCTCAGAGAGATGAAGTGATTTCCCTAAGGTCACACAGCAAGGAAAAGACAGTCACCGGGTTTATGATCTCATCTACCTCCCACCATGCTTTCTGCCCCTGAGACCTGGTAAGGCCCAGTGCTGAGGGCCACATTCTGTACCAATAATGGGACACAGCTTCCCCTGACTGGCAGCCCAAAGATGTATGTTTCCGTGTTATTCTCATGTGAGTAAAGACACAAAATGTGAAAAAGCAGAAAGCTGTAAACCCAGGGACTACCTGAAAAATGCAAAACATAATTAAAAAAATCAGCTTGGATTTACAGGTCCTTGGGCTGGACAAACCCTCCACATTGACTTACGCCTTGTTAAGTAGTGAGATTGTTATCCAGAGGGGTGTTTCCAAACATTGCTAGTAACATAAAATACTTTTATAATTGACGAAAGAGTTCCACTTCAACATCTCATGATCTAATGATTTAATTGAGACAAATGTAGTGACTGACTAATTTTTTACCTGACAATAAATATTGTCATCCAACTGAGTCACCAAAATTTATTATTAACTAATATACTTTAGCTTTGACATTCCCAGGACAAGTTGTTTTTTAAGAGTGGGTCAAACCTGATGACGTATGTCCCTTAGAAAGGTGACTAGGTTATCTAAACATTCTACCACTCTCTCTGTGGATATTTGAATTTGTCAATCTGGAGGAAATACTCCCTTTTACCTAATCTGACAAGCCACATACACAAGAGAACCTATTCTAGGGGCAATGCCTTGAATCTTTAAGTCTCTCTTTTTATAGAATTATGTTAAACAGAGTCATAATATTCAGGTTGGGATAATAAACCAAAAAATACTCCAAACGAGCTCATGCATTCATTAGAAATATCCCTAAATAGTATTGAGCTAAGCTAATAGCTGACTTCATCTTACTAAATGGTGTCTAAATAACAGGCATATGGAGGGAGGGTGAGTGGCTATTAAAGAGATTTTCCAGAAGTCAATGGATGAAATGAAAAAGATTCCAAATATATTTGAGGGAAATAGATGTTCAGAATGGATTTCACAGCAAAATATGTGTTGAGCCTTTCTGAGTTCACAGCTGCATCACGCACCAGAGACAGAAGGACAATGTGACAGGAGTTTTTGCTTTCTGAGGGGGTGGTTGAGTAATATAAACAAGACAGTCACTTTATGCTGTGCTCCACTCAATCCGCAATCTGCCGCAGTATACAAGTAAACATCAGAAAGCACATGCTTCACAACTGCTATTTTTGGCTACTTTCATTATCAGAGTGCCAAGTTGGTGTAAGCCGAGATGATCAGCAGATGGGCAGAGCAGCATATCCAAGGCACCCAAGTCCTCCACATGCTATTTAGAAAAAAAGAAATCACGTAGGGAAAAGGCTGTCATTGGGCATCATTCCAACTCATTATGTCTAGAAAAGGAGAAGAGCTGCTTTTAAGGGTCTCAGCCTTGGCAACGTGGCCACAGAAGCTGTTACCTCTGGCACTGCTGTGAAATCAATCTAACCGGAAGTGGAGAGAGTCTGGCAGTGCCATGGCAACCACAGCTGCTACAGGAGGGAAGCGAGGAGGAGACTGGAAGGGTGCACCCTGGTCAAGGGGGCCCTCAGGAGCTACTTCTGGCCCTAATCCCTAGGGAGGTCACTTTTCCCTGGTGGGAACTTCCATTAGGGAAGATAGGTACCCCTTCCCTTAGGAAAACAGGTCATAATTGCAACTGCAAGGTGCACAGATCCCAGGGTGAAAGGGCAAGGGAGTGCATTTGTGGTCCCTTCTTCAAGGAAGAACAACTTTTCTTACTGCCCCTTCACATGACGGTTCACCCTAAAATGTCAGAGACAGAACCACAAGCGATGCTGCTGTGAGACAGACAGTAACACCAACATGTTGCACCTCTCTTTTTCTTAAGATGAAAAGTTCATATATTTTCTCTTAACTATTCACATCCACCTGCTTTCTCCCTCCTCTCTTTTCTATCACCATGTTCCCACTTATCTCTCTTCTCACCAAGCTTATGGTGGTAACAATGCTATATAAGTACCACTGAATGTAATAGAATAGAATAGTGGGATGATACCAAGAAAGACAGTTTAGCTCAGGAAGGCCAAAGGAGCAAGGACAAATGGTTGACTGGACTCTTTCTTCATCTACAGCAGTGTCGCTTCGTGGTCAATGAGATTTGTCTTATATGAAATTAAAGTCTCTTTGGACTTCATTTTAGTCCTTCTCTATCCCACTTTTCAAACTCCAGCGGTCATAAGGAATCACTGCCTTCATCTATATCTTGCATCTCTTCATGAATTTCCCCATCTGTCTGAGAAGGTTGCTGACCTATAATTATTGTAAAGTTATATGTGCTGTATCAGCAAGTAACTTACGGCAGAATACATCTCCTTAAGTAAGACAGAGGCTGCTAGTTTTCCCTTAACATCAATTCTTCCCTTCTTTCTCAGAGTAGTAGAACTTCCAATTTCTAGTTGGGCACAAGGCCACCTAGAATAAAGACCACTTACCTCATCTTCCTGTGTAGCTAAGTATACCCCTGTTACTAAAATCTGGCCAAAGGAATGCGAGGAGAAATTATGGAAGCAACTTCCAAGTTGAGTCCTTAAAAGATAAGCCATTCCCATTTCCTCTCCCTGTTTCTGTGGAAATAATCCTGGTGCTCAGCCATGTGGACAAAGTCAATACCCTAGTGATGACAGAGAAACAGAAAAGTTTGTGACACTTTCATAGAGCACAACCACCATACCAGCCTGAATCACACATTTCTGGATGTCACACAAGAAAGAAAGAAACTTCTATCTGTTTAAGCCACGGCTATTTTGGTTTAAAGGCTTCCAAGCTGTCAAATCTAACAAAGATGATTATCTACATTTATCTCCTGTGTTGTATCAACCTGGCCAGAAAACTTGGATGATCTACATCAATGTAGGTTTTATGGAAATTGGTCAGAGACTGGCTCAGGGTGCAAGGAATCTGACACAAGAGGCCACAAATAAGCAAGAGTGGAGGTTGTAATGCAAGATAGTAGGATTAAAGCCAAAAAAAGTAGGGAATCAAGATAAGGCATGTCAAATCCGGCAGAGTCTCACACAGTAGCAAGCCCCAACGAAAGGACACTCATGTTGTCAGACATATGGGAAGTCCAGCAGCAGCCTGAATAGGTAGAATAGGCAGAGGAGCTGTGAAAGCTGCAAAGACCATAGCTCCAAAGTGAATTATGGGAACACTTACTCTCCCCTCTGGCTACAGGTTTCTGACACCTTGCCCACTAAGTGGTTCAGGCTTACTGGCTCAGCTGCATCTCATGGTTCTCTAGTCTTGAAGGCACTTTGCCTCCATCTAAGCAGGAAACTCATTGCTTACATCAGACGGGCAAGTTGTACCCTCACAGTAAGTTGGAGATCTCCTTGGTGGAGGAAAAATCTAGGCCATCAGGATTCCTCTTGAGCCAGTGGGAGAGAAAATCTTTAGCTCAGGGTTTAGATTGCACTGTCTAATATGGTACCCATCGGCCACATATGTCTACTGAACCCTTGAAATGTGGCTAGTCAGAATTGAGGCTGGGACCGGCCCCATGGCCAGTGGTTAAGTTCACGCACTCCACTTCAGTGGCCCAGGGTTTCCCCAGTTCGGATTCTGGGTGTGGACCTAGCACCATTTGTCAGGCCAAGCTGAGGTGATGTGCCACATAGCAGAACCAGAAGGACCTACAACTAGAATATACACTATGTACTGGGGGGCTTCAGGAAGAAGAAGAAACAAACAAACAAAAGAATTGAGGTAAATGTAAAATAGACAATGGATTTTGAAGACAGAGCAAACAAACATAAGAGTGTAAATATCTCATTAATATTTTATATTGATTACATGTTGAAATGATGTTTTAAATATATTGGATTAAGTAAAATATATTATTAAAATTAATTTCTCCCCTTTCTTTTTACTTTATTTTATATTGGGTTTCTAGCAAATGTAGTTACATATGTAACTCACGTTATATTTCTATTGAACAGCACTGGTCTAGACCCTGGGTTTCTAATACCTGGAAGGAACTTTTGTTTTCCCAGGTGAGAGAAGGTTGAGACTGCAGACACCTGATATCTGAGTTGCACCCCATCAAAATAGTAGCATATAGCCAATTTGACACTAGAGATTTCCTTCCTTTTCTTGTTTGATAAGCCCAAATATTTTAGGTTACTGGAAACACCCAGACCTGGTAATGGGATTCTGTGCACTGCCCCCCATGGGGACATCATTGTTGACCAAATTCTTGATCTCCTGCAGTTGTTGAGAAGCAGTTATAACCATTAAAAGTTTTAAAATTTACATTCTATGAAGCCAACATTATCCTGATGCCAAAACCAGACAAGGACAACACAAAAAAAGAAAATTACAGGCCAATGTCACTAATGAACATTGATGCAAAAATCCTCAACAAAATGCTAGCAAATTGAATACAATAATACATTAAAAAGATCATACATCATGATCAAGTGGGTTTTATTCCAGGGATGCAGGGATGGTTCAACATCCACAAAGCAATCAATGTGATACACCACATTAACAAAATGAGAAATAAAAATCGCACGATCATCTCAATAGATGCAGAGAAAGCATTTGACAAGACACAGCATCCCTTTACGATAAAAACTCTAAATAAAGTGGGTACATAAGCAAAATACCTCAACATAATAAAGGCCATTTATGACAAACACACAGCTAATATCATTCTCAATGGAGAAAAATGAAAGCTATCCCTCTAAGAACAGGAACCAGACAAGGATGCCCACTTTCACCACTCTTATTTAACATAGTATTGGAAGTCCTAGCTGGAGCAATCAGGCAAGAAAAAGAAATAAAAGGGATCCAAATTGAAAAAGAAAAAGTGAAACTGTCACTTTTTGTGGATGATATGATTGTATATGTAGAAAACCCTAAGGAATCCACCAGAAAACTTTAAGAAATAATAAATGAATACAGTCAAGTCACAGGATGCCAAATCAACATACAAAAATCATTTGTGTTTCTATACACTAACAATGAAGTAGCAGAAAGAGAAATTAAGAATACAATCCCATTTACAATTGCAACAAAAAGAATAAAATACCTAGGAATAAACTTAACCAAAGAGGTGAAAAATATGTACACCAAAATCTATAAAATATTGTTGAAAGAAATTGAAGAAGACACAAAGAAATGGAAAGATATTCTGTGCTCTGGGATTAGAAGAGTTAACTTAGTTAAAATGTCCATGCCTCCTAAAGCAATCTACAGATTCAATTCACTCCCTATCAAAGCTCCAACAACATTTTTCACAGGAAATCCTAACAAACACAGAAAACAAAGAATCCTAAAATTTATACGGAACAACAAAAGACCCCAAATAGCCAAAGGAATCCTGAGGAAAAAGAACAAAGCAGGAGGTATCACACTCCCTGATTTCAAAATATACTACAAAGCCATAGTAACCAAAACAGCATGGTACTGGCACAAAAATAGACACACAGACAATGGAACAGAATTTAGAGCCCAGAAATAAACCCACACATGTATATGAACAGCTAATTTTTGACAAGGGAGCTAAGAGCATACAACGGAGAAAAGAGAGTCTCTTCAATATATGGTGTTGGGAAAACTGGACAGCCATATGCAAAAGAATGAAAGTAGACCATTACCTTACACCATGCACAAAAATCAACTCAAAATGTATTAAAGACTTGAATGTAAGACCTGAAACCAGAAACTTCTAGAAGAAAACAGTCAGCATGCTCTTTGATATCAGTCTTAGCAGCATATTTTCAAGTACCATGTCTGACCAGGCAAGGGAAACAAAAGAAAAAATAAACAAATGGGACTACATCAAACTAAAAAGTTTCTGCACAGCAAAGGAAAATATCAACAAAAGGACAAGACAATCTAACAACTGGGAGAAGATATTTGCAAACCGTATATTGGATAAGGGGTTAATATCCAAAATATACAAAGAACTCATACGTCTCAACAACAAAAAAGCTAACAACACAATTTAAAAATGGGCAAAAGATCTGGACAGAGATTTCTCCAAAGAAGATACATGGATGGCCAACAGGTACATGAAAACATGTTCAACATCATTAATTATCAGGGAAATGCAAATCAAAACTGCAATGAGATATCACCTCACTCCTGTCAGAATGGCTGTAATTAACAAGACAGGAAACAACAAGTGTTGGAAAGGATGTGGGAAGAAGGGAACCCTCGTACACTGCTGTTGGGAGTGCAAACTGGTGCAACCACTATGGAAAACAGTATGGAGTTTCCTCAGAAAATTAAGAATAGATCTACCGTATGATCCAGCTAAGCCACTGCTGGGTGTTTATCCAAAGACCTTGAAAACACAAATGTGTAAAGACACATACACCCCTATGTTCAACACAGCTTTATTCACAATAGCCAAGACTTGGAAGCAACCTGGGTGCCCATCAAAGGATGAATGGATAAAGAAGATGTGGTATATATACACAATGGAATACTACTCAGCCATAAAAAAGGATGAAATCCAGCCATTTGTGACAACATGGATGGACCTTGAAATTACTATGCTAAGTGAAATAAGTCAGAGGGAGAAAGTCAAATACCATGTGATCTCACTCATAAGTAGAAGATAAAAAAATGACAAACACATAGCAACAGAGGTTGGATTGTTGCTTACCCAGAGTGGAAGGGGGGAAGGAAGCAGGTGATTAGGCTCACTTGTGTGGTGATGGATTACAATTAGTCTTTGAGTGATGAACTTGATGTAATATACAAAGAATTCAAAATATATTATGATGTATATCTGAAACTTATATAATGTTATAATCCAATGTTACTGCTATAGAAACAAAAATTAAAATTAAAAAAAATCAATTTAGAGGGACTGGAAAAATAATAGGAGACACTTTTTATATTGGTTTTTCTCATTGACCCAACTAAATATTTATTGTAGTCTGTCCTAAAGCTATACCTCCTGTTGGTACAAAGAAGGATTTGTTCTTACAGCTGATATGATAGAGTAAAGAGTACAGAAAAAATTTAAACTATAACCCTTTTTTAAAGAGGGAAATTTTCTTTTCCTTTTTTCCCCCATCCCAAAAGCACAAAGTAGGCCTTTAAAACATGTATTGGGGTCCCCCTAATGAGCCATGGCTCATCTTCAGATTGGCAAACAACTGAATATTTGGTAGAAAATTTGGAAACAGGTAAAAGAAGTTCAGGTGGGTGGATTTACTGGACTCTATGTACACGATAGAGTTGATAGGTTTTCGTAAAGCTGTATTATTTACAGAAAACTGGCAAAGATTGTTACTGCACTCTGCTGTTGGGTTGGAAGACTTAATAGGCTGTCTCTTACCCTTGGGTCTCATCTAAACATCCTTTTGGTTTCAGAAGAGAACGCTCTCATCCAAGTCTACAATGGCCACCCATTTCCACATCGTGCCCAATACTCCTGAAGAAAAGTCCTTCCTTTTGACTAAACAATATATTGCATTTAATGCATTTAAGCAATGCATTAAGCAACACAGGCTGCAGGCAACCCTGTTTTCTTATGGTTTTCCTTTTCTCTGGGCTCCTTTAAATTTTTCTGCATAGATCTTGTTCTTTTAACTGCTGCTTTTCTTAGATTTTCTTAGATTTATAGAAAAAAGTAAGACACATTTGGGTTAAATTAATTAAATAAATTAAATTAAAGTAATTCATCCATGGAAGGACCTAGAGGGCATTACGGTAAATGAATGCTTGACTAGTCCCCTTCATCCCCCTGCATGTAAAATAAAGTCTTTGGGGAACAAGAGAGTTGATCAAGGTTCAGTGCAGTTGATGCGGTCTGGCAACTGCGTTATCTCCTTGTCCCTGGGGCGGCAAAGAGTCTCACTTCCCACCTTTGGGATGACTCAGCAGCTGCTCTCCCCGCTCCCCCTGCTGCTCCAGACCAGATGCCTTCACCTTCCCTGCTTTTCCATTTATCAGCGTCAGGACAAAAGATCTCGTATGTGCAGCCGCGGACTCTCAAGAAGAGCCCAGGACTCTCCCTCCTGTTTTAGTTCTCAGACCCCTTCGTTGTTATCCTTAATTCTGTGCACTGCATTAGGAATTGTTTTAATCATTTGTCTATTTGCAATGAAAATTATTAAACACGGTTAAATAAAAATAGTCTAGATTTTAACAGTAAAGTTTAACAAATTGATCTTTATAAAGACAGTAACCATGGTTACAGATACATATGGTTTAACGTGCTTTAAATCGGTTAAGAGAAATATGTGATTTATTGACAAATTCATTTTAAAGGATATTATATTTCATTTTGATATTAAGTATAAAAATGTAGATGTAAGTTTAGTTGTTTTGTTTCATTGAAATTGAGGGGAAAAAATGCTACTATAACCTTGAATCATTTTGTTTTGTTTATCAAAAAAACTAACTGGCGTGTTTTTATATATCTGTGTTTTATTTCAAATCACTAGAAAGGATAAAAGCCTTATCAATTTTAACCACTTTTCTCTAAATAACTCATTAAAGATATGGATAATATTTGCAACTATTGAAAGAAAATTCAAATCAGATTTACTTATATTTTCTCTCTTTAATGTACATTTTTGAAATATTAGAGATGATTTTTCATCTATATACTAATTGACCAAATGAATACCATTTATAAAGCTATTAAAAGTCATCTGGAAGTGAAGTGGCAGATATATGATCTTTTGTATTTCTCATTAAGTTTTATTTCAAGTTTAAAACACCTAAATCTTTCTGACTTTATGAACCGTTATAGGTATAAATCAAATAGTATATGATTAAGAATATACTAAATAATTTAAAGTTCTGTAGTAGACTCTCGTTTCCAGTAATGCAGCAGACTAAATACCTTGAGTGACCCTCTTGATGGAAACAACTGAAATGCTGAGGAAAATTAAAAACATCATTTTAAATGCATTATTGAGCTCCAAGGAATCTTACAGCAAGAATCTTAAGTAAGGAATCTGCTGATGTCATAAAGTAAAGAGGAAGCAAGACTCCTGGTGGGTAAGTGGATAAGGCAAAATCAGCTTTGCCCTGAGGATTTCTACCAAACCATGAAGATTTGGAGCTTCCATTCAGGCCTGGTTGCCTACACATGGTACAGGGTACAGGAGATAGGCGATCACTAGGCGAATCAAATAGGAGAGCGCCATATAAACTTTAAACCTCAAAGAGTGACACTCTCAGTGTTAAATTAAATAAGAAGAAAGGTTGACATGCAAAAAGGGGCAGCATGAGAACATGCTCATCTCAACCTGGGTAACAGACAAAGGAAAAATCTCCCATAAGAATTTTTCCAAGCTGGCTTTCACACAAATTTTGTTTTGGATTTACCTCTTGTGATTCAAAAATTTTAAGTGGAGAATTTAAGTCAAATGTTACTGGATTAAGTTGTGGCAGAGACAGTGGTGTTCACCCAATATTCCAAGGGCTTCCTCACATTTTCCAGCTCCCTTGCTATTGGGCAGGGTCACATGAGTAATTTTGACCAGTTGACCATGAGTAGATGAGACACAAGTTACTTCTGGGCAGAAGAAAAGCACAGCTGTTGAGACATGCTCCAGCTCTCTCTTCCCCAGCAACGTTGACTAAGGAGGATGTGTCCTAGATAAAGCATCTATAAGATGGTGGAAACTCAATTGGCCTGGATGGAGATCACAAGCCCTGGAGAGTTCCCTGAATTTGCAACAGACTTCATAGGAACAGGAAATCAAGCTTTGTTGTGTCAAGCAACTGAGATTTGGGGTATGTTTGTTATTTCACCAAATTGAGCTTAGCCTGACTGATGGAGTACAGCTGCCAGAGTGATTGATAGAAGCAAATGCAAATAATCTCAGAAGGAACTCAATTTACACCAGAACTCAAAGAAGTACCGTAGTTAAAAACTCCAAGACCATGAACAGTCCACAGTCAAAATTCCTGAAACACAGGGCGCCGGCCCAGTGGTGCAGTGGTCAAGTTCGCACGTTCCACTTCTCGGGGGCCCAGGGTTCAAGGTTCAGATCCTGGATGCAGACATGGCACCGCTTGGCAAAAAAGCCATGCTGTGGTAGGTGTCCCACATATAAAGTAGAGGAAGATGGGCACCGATGTTAGCTCAGGGACAGTCTTCCTCAGTAAAAAGAGGAAGATTGGAAGTAGTTAACGCTCAGGGTTAATTTCCCTCCAAAAAAAAAAAAAAATTCCTGAAACACAAAAAAGACACAATGATTGAAATCCAAATGAAACAGCCCTCAAAAACGTCAAATATTGGAAATATCAAGCACAAAACATAAAATGATGTTATATTTAAAGAAAAAAAGAATTGTTTGAAAATGCAAGCAGAGAACAAGAAAGCATAAACACTATGAAGATTAGAAATGAATTAAACTGAATTTAAGATTTAATGTGAAAGAAAAAACTACAAACTATTATAATTAAAAATAGAAGGATATATTTTTTTACTTAGGGTAGGAAAGAATTCTTATTAAAACACAAAAAGCCCAAACTATAAAGGATATTATTGATAAATTTGACTATATTAAAATTTAGAACTTCAAATTGTCAAAAGGCACCACAAAAAAAAGGTAAAAAGACAAGCCAAATACTCGAGGAAGTTATTTGACAGCTATACAACCAAAATAAAACTAATATTAAAAACTCCAATGAATCAATAAGAAAAACACAAGTAATTCGGCGCTTCCCCCAAAAAGACAAACGGTGTCATTATACATAAGAAGAGGCACAAATGGCTCACAACAAAAATAAAAATGCTTACCTACCCTTTTTATCAGAGAAATGAAAATCAAAACCATAATGAGATAGCATTCCATACCTGACTGGAAAAAAAATTAAAAGTTGGACAATTTCAAGTGCAGGTGAATATATGGAGAAATGTGAACTCTCTTCCATACTGTTGAGAGGAAAAATTATTACAGCCAATTTTGAAAACAGTACTGTGCTGCCCTATGGAGTTGCATATGCAGCCATCCTATGACCAGCTGTTCTGCTCCCAAATAAATAACTGAGGGAAGTACTTGTATATATACACCAGGAGCCAGGCACAAGGATGTTTATACAGAAAGCAAACACATGTCCATCAGCAATAAAATGTATAAATAAATCATAATCTATTCATATACTGGAATACCAATGAAAACAAATAAGCCATTTCAGCATAAACACGGCTGAATCCCCAAACATCCTATTAGGTAAAAGAAGGAAACAGGCAAGTTATCAGAGAATACGTGAAGTGTGGCTCCATTTTTAGAGCATTCAAAAATAGACAAACTAAATAACATTAAGAGTGTATACATATATGCATATACATAATCCAAATTTTATATATATATATATGTGTGTGTGTATATATACACTCAGGTATATTTATATAAGCACATTCTTGAATATACTCTCAAGCATATGTATACTCAAATATTCAGGTTGTCTATATATGTGTATACGTATATATAACATCAGTATGTATACATGGATATGTATGTATAAATGTGTGCTAAAATTGTTTAAATTATTTTTAATTAAAAGGAATAATTTACATCAAACTTAGAATAGTGGTTACCTCTGGTAAGGCAGATAGGAAAGGAGATGTGATTGCAGAGGGACACACTTGTCTCTTAAAAAATATTAATGTTCTATTTCTTAACCTCGGTGGCAGTCAGTCTTGTTCATTTAAAATTATTTGATAACAAACAATAATGCCTTTTATGCACTCGTTTGTTTATATGAAAATCAAAACTATAGACACGGTATACTTGCTGCCTTTTGTCCAGGTGCCCAGCTCTGGCCTTATCAGCTGGAGCCAGAGAGGCAGGATCCCCAGGTTCAAAGTCTAGACATCTCTGTTGGAGGAATCATCTAGAGCTGAGTCCCTCAGGAGGGGCTGTAAACGGACGCAGTACATCTATCTATCTACCTATCTGTCCATCTATATGTAATATGTAGATATATACATGTAGATATAGAGAGAGATATGTATATGTTACAGGATCTTTTTGACTTTTATAGTTGATAGCCAGCCATTCTTTCAGACATTAATAATACTTTGGAATGATTTTTTTTTAGGTAATTGATAATATCAGAGAGAGATACCAAATTTTGCCACAGTTCTGAGAGATGAGAGAAATGGCTTTTAAAATTCAACTTTATCATTATCACACACACACACAAGACATAAAAATGGTAAACATTTATGCATATATTAAGTATATGAAATATGCATAAACAGGAAGTGTATAGACTGTGAAATGCATACAGCTATATAAACTCTTGTGAACCTGGAAACGATACACACAGATACAGAACACATTTTTATCTTTCAACTTACTTTACAGAGAAGCGCTCAACTATTCTCTTCCCCTTCTGTCCATTCTCAACACTACCGCTAGTTAACATTTTCCCTTTAGCTTTATCCTCTGATTAAAAACGTCAGTGGCTTCTCATTGTAAAAAAGATAAATTATTGGGACTCCTTAACTTGGCATTCAGTGTCGTTCACAGTTTGTTTCCACGTCACTCTGCTCCATGCCTCTACACTCTGATCACATTGACCTTCTTAATACTGCTAAACCCTCTAAAACTCTATGCATTTATTGGAATTATTCCTAGATCACTCTTACATTTTGTATCATTAGGATATATTAAGTTAAAGTGCAGAAGCAAAGAATCCAAAAATCTCAGCAGCTTGAAAGAAACCCAGGTTTATTTCTCAGTCATATCATAAGTGGATAGAGCAGGTACCATTTGGGGCGTTGTTGAAGGAACAAGGAGAAAAAATATCATAGCAAATCTCTCTATGTACTAAAGCTTCCACCAGGAGTTGGCCAAAGCAAGTCACACAATCACTTCGAATCAACCGAGAAGAGAAGGATGATCTACCCTCGGGGAGGGGCGTGTACATTGCTGAAGAGCCTGTCTATTTCTTTTCCACCTACTTTTCCTTCAGGACCAGGTCAAATATTTCTGATTCCTAAAAGCTCCCCCGACTTTCCTATAGTCAGTCTTCCCATTTATTGTGCCCTCAGATCACTTTTTATCTACCTCTGAATGTTATTTATAATGATGGGTATCTTGTTTTTTTTTTTTTATTATTCAGTTTTATTGGTCAGCCTTATTAAAGTGTAACATAAAAATTATAAAATTTACTGATTTGGGGCATAAAATTTGATGAGTTTGACAATAATAAACAGGCACACATCAACCAAAACAATCAAGATAAAGAATATTTCTATCACCCAAAAAATAGCCCTCATGCCCCTTTGCAGTCAACCTCCTCCTCCTCCTCCCAGCCCCCAACAGCCACTGACCTGCTCTCTGTGACGCAGCTGTGCCTTCTCTGAATTTCATTTAAACGGAATCGTACAGTGTATAGCTGTAGTGAGTTGAATGATGATCCCACAAAAGATATACCCATGCCCTAATCTCCAGAACCTGTAAATGTGATCCTTTTTTAAGGGTCTATGTAGATATACTTAAGAATCTTGAGACGAAATCATCCTGGATTATCCAGGCGGGCCCTAAGCCAACGACAAGTGTTCTCATAAGTCACAGGAGAGAAAGACATGTGAAGACAGAGGCAGAGATTGGAGTTATGCCACCACAAACCAAGAACACTTGGAGTCACCAGAAGCTGGAAGAGACAAGGAAGCATTCTCCCCTAGAACCTTTGGAAGGAGCACGGCACTGCTGATGGTTTGATTTCAGACTCCTAGACCCTAGAACTGGGAGAAAATAAATTTCTGTGATTTTAAGTCGCCAAGTTTGTGGTAATTTGTTATGGCCTTAGCAAACTAGTATGTGGTTGCTGTGTCTGGCTTCTTTTATTTACCATAATAGTTCCGAGATTCATCATAATCATTGAAAAAAGATATTCTTTAATATATCTTGCAGTGTTTTGTTGATTTTTCCATACCTTTTGCTAAATTTATCCCTAGGTATTTTATATTTTTGATGCTATTATAAGTGGATATTTCAGATTAGTCATTATCATATAGAAATAAAATTGATTTTCTGTATTGACCTTGTATCTGATAATCATACTAAACCCAGTTATTAGTTCTAGTAACTTCTTTCCAGATTCCCTAGGGTTTTATACTTAAATGACCATGTTGACTATGAGTAAAGACAGTTCTCCTTTCCAATTGTGTTTTATTTCTTTTCTTGTGTTATTGCACCGTTAGGACCTCTGGGTCAATGTTGAAGAGAAACAGTGAGAATGAACATCTTTGCCTGTTCTTGATGTTAGGAGGAAAGAATTTATTCTTTTGCCGTTTAATAGAATGTTAGCTGTAGGTTTTTCATGGATGCCCTTCATCAGGTTGAGGAAGTTCCTTTCTATTTCTAGTTTGCTAAGAGTTTTTATTCTGAATGTATATTGGATTATGTGAAGTGCTTTTTCTGCATCTGCTGATATGATCTTATGTCTTTTCTTCTTTAGTCTCCTGATATGGCAAATTACATTGATTGATTTTCAAATGTTAAACCAACCTTATGTTCCTCAGATAAATTTGGTTTTAATGTGTTATCCTTTTTATATTTTGTTGCATTTGATTTGCTAAAATTTTGTGAGAAATTTGCATTTAATATGATTATTGATATGATAGGGTTTAAGCCAAATGTCGTTCTATTTATCTTCTACATGTTATCTCTGTTATTTGCTTTATTTTTCCTCTTTTTCTGCGTTCGTTTAAATTAATTGAATATTCTTTATTATTCCATCTTATCTCCTTATGTGTTTTAACTAGTTGCTTTAGGGTTTATAGTATATCTTTAACTTATCACAATCTATCTTCAAAGAATGTAATACCACTTAAAATTTAGTATAAGAATCTTACAGCAGTATACTTCTACTAAACCTCCCAACCTTTATGATATTATCAAAAATTTTACTTCTACATGTTTAATAAAACCAATTATGCATTGCTATCAGTTTTAGTTGAAGTAGTCAATTACCTTTTGAGACATTTTCAAAATTAGAAAAAGAAAGATCTTCTATATTTTCTATGTTTTACACTTCATGTCTTTGGGTAGATGCAAATTTCTATCCTGTATCTTTTTCCTTCTGCCTGAAGAACTTCTTTAACATATCTTATTGTGTAGATCTGTTGTTAATGAACTCCTCAGCTTTTTTGTGTCTGAAAGATATCTTCTTTTTGCCTTCATTTTTGAAATATATATTTACTAAGCACAAAATTTTAGATTGAAAATATTTTAGTACTTCAAAGATGTGCCACTGTTTCCTTAATTGTATTGCTCTTATAAGAAACCTTCTGTTAATCTTATATTTATGTCTCTGAATGTGAGGTATCTTATTCCCCTACTGCTTGTAAGATTTTCTCTTTGACACTGGTTTTCAGCAATTTACTTACCACGTGCTTTGGTGTGGTTTGCTTCACATTCCTTTTGCTTGGGGTAAGTAGACATTGCGGGATCTGAGTTTACAGAATTCATGAAATTTGGAAATATTTTTAGCCGTAATATCCTCATATCACACACACACACATATGCACACACACTCTTCTCTCCTTCTGGGACTCCATTTAAAAATATGTTGAATTGTTTTATATTGTCCGGGTCACTGAAATACTAATGCTTAATTTTTATTTTCAGTCTTTTAGTTTGGACAGTTTCTATAATGCTCTCTTCAAGGTTGCTAATCTTTTCTTTTGCAGGATCTAATTCCCTGTGAGTCCCATTTAGTGTAATTTTTATCTCATATTGTGTATTTTATCTCTACACATTCAGTTTAGGTGTTTTCTATATCGTTCATTTTTTTCCTTCATAATATCCATGTCTTCTTTCACCTTTTGTACATATGACTTATTTATAGTAGCCATTTTAACATCCTTGCTTGTGAATGCTATCATCTGTGTCATTTCTGAGTCTGTTTATATTGATCATATATGGTTTTTCTCCTGCTTATGGGTTATATTCTCTTGCTTCTTTGTTTGCTGGGTAATGTTTGATTGGATACCAGACACTAGGTATTGTGAATTTTAAACTTTTAAAATTTTGTTGTATTCATTTAAAATATCTTGATACTTTGCTCTTACATGCAATTTATTTACTTGGAAACTGTTTTGTCCTTTCAAGGCTTGCCTTTGAACTTTGATAGATGGGCCAAAACACTTTTAATCTTGGATTAATTTGATCCCACTACCGAAGCAATATCTTCTTCAGGGTGTTACTTGGTGCCTTGTGTATTAGGAGGTCTTTTCACTTTGGTTACTGGGAGCACAAAATATTCTCAGCCCTGTCTGAGCTATAGTGATTATTCCAGTTATTCCTCCTGCTCCTTTTCTGTGGTTCTTTCCTTTCTTGGTAGTTTTCTCACACGCAGGCATTGAGTAATACTCACCTAAAGACTTGAGTGGAACCCTCACCTCAGAATAGTGCTTCTCTCTCTCTCCTTCCTCCACATCTCCTCTTCTTGAAGCTCTCCTCTCTCTCTCACTTTGCCTGGAAATTCTAGCTATATTGGTTTCCCTGAATTCACAGCCTTTCTCCCCAACTTGGGGAGATGGCTGGACTCTCTCTGAGTTCCGCACTGTGGCCTGGAAACTCTCTCTAGGTAGTAAACTGGGATGATCATAAGGTTCACCTCATTTGTTTCCCTTCTCTCAGGAATGACTGTCATGCCCTGCCTGTTGTCCAATGTCTACTACCCTCTACCCTACAATTTATTTCTGTTATTATCCAATAACATGACTAAAAAGACTGTCCTATATATGCTTTCAAAAAATAATTAAGCAGGCATAGCCCCTGCCCTGAAGAATTTGAAGTCTAATGTGTCCAGAATTGAACAAATGCCATAGATTAAGCTGGCTAAATTCATCCATCTCCAAATTCCTACAAAGAGTTTTTAGAAGTAGTAGTTCATGTAATCTCTTCTGCCAAGTAAAAGAGCAGTCATGGGTCGTCTTGTCCTGTCCTGCAGACAAATGCAACAGATACTGAGGTAAAAATGACAGAGTGACTTGCCCAAACGCACAGGAGTTAATTAGCAGAAAAAGTGAGTCTAAATTCCAGGTCTCATGACTCTCAGTCCATTACTCTTTTTTCTTCACTATTTTTCCCCCTTGATAAAGACAACTGCGTGTGCAGATCTCTCACTTGTAAATCTGGGGGATAATGAAATGTCCTTCCCTCAACCATAAAATCAAGGAGATGATGATTCAGTTGGATGCTGAGAAAATATTGGTATGGAATTATTGCTAACAATTGCCCCACTCTTAAGCAGGACTTGACCTAGGATACCGGATGGTTACCTCTGCCTTCTCCACAGCCTTCTAGAGCTTTCCCTGGGGTGTATAGGCAGTATAAATAGTGGCAAAGTGTACAGAGTCTGTGCTAGGCAGACCTAACTTTGTTTTCCTTCTCTGCCTCTTCTAGACTCGGTTTCCTCATATGTAAAATGAGGATAATAAAAGTACCCCATCATGGACATGTTGTAAGGTTTAATTGGTTCAGTACATTGAGGTGCTTAGCATTTACTCTGAATCTTAGTGAGAAATCAATAACCGTTCATCATTATCATTGTTTTGTTATATCGTGACAATATTTCCCTAGAACATCTTTATCTTTGACAGCAGAAGCTGAGAGTGGTCTCTCCTTGAAAGTCAAAAACAGGGGCCAGCTCCGTGGCTGAGTGGTTAAGTTCGCACGCTCCGCTGTGGCGTCCCAGGATTCGGATTCTGGGCACGGACATGGCGCCACTCTTCAGGCTACATTGAGGCGGCGTCCCACATCCCACAACTAGAAGGACCTGCGACTAAGATATACAACTGTGTACAGGGTGGGTATGGGGAGATAAAGCAGAAAAAAAAAAAAAAAGATTGGCAACAGTTGTTATCCCAGGTGCCAATCTTTAAAAAAAAAAAAAAAGAAAGTCAAAAACAGCCCATTATTGTGTTTATTTCCATTTACTTTTGCTTAGGCAAGCCTCTGTGTGGTTTGGTATAAAGTCAAATACTTTTTGTTCCACTTAGAATGATTCAAACCCTCATTATGCCTGGATACCTGTGGGTACACCATAGGGATGTAACACCCTTTCAATTAAACATTATAAAATCTGTAGAAATCTTGAAAGAAATGCAGAAAACAATGTGAAACTCACAGTGAGAAGCAACAAATAGATCAATTGTAGGCTGAATAAATTTTCGCTCTTGATGGCACTAATTTAGTAGGGTTTCGATAAACTTCTTTTTGCCATCTGCTGTAGCTTTAAATTAAATAAGCCAGCCAATTTTCTTACCCAGATGAAAAATCAGGCAAAGACAATGAACGCAGATGTCCTCTGTTGCCTTCAATACAAGTTGAATGCTTGGGTTATTGGCTATTCAATTATACACATGAAACTGCCTGGCAACTTCAAACTGATTCAGCGTTTCACCGAGGCCCACTTCACATCATTGTCCTTGAATAGCGATTTTGACTGTTCTTTTGAGTCATGCCTGGCAGTGGCTGCCAACAATCTTTTCAAACTCTGCATTGCCGCCAGGTATTTGTATAAAACAGGAATATGCTGGATAAAAATATTGTGCTATTTGGCATAGTCTTAACACCATTAACTTAGAATGCCCTGACCAACCGCTGACCAGTTCTTGCTGTTAAAGGGAACGAAGGAGGGAGGCAATTTGTTAGGGCAAAGCAACCACCCTCTACTTCAACCCTTTTCCCAACCACTTTAGTGGAAGCACGTGGACTATAAAGGTTTCTAAATCTCTAACATAACTTGACTTTATATTTGGCAGAGAGAGAAGAAGATAAAAATATAGACATGGTTTCGATGAAAACTGATGAAGACTAGACTTTTGATGGTGAACATGCTATAGTGTATACAGAAGTCAAATTGTAACGATGTACACCTGAAATCTATATAATGTTATAAACCATTGTTATGTCAATTAAAAAAAAATGACTGACCCATACTCAATTATTACAGGGGCAAAGAAAAGATTTTACCAGCAGGCATTAGCATGGGTAAAAAGCCAAGAGACAGCCTGATGAATGTGAAACACCTCCATTCTAATTGCAACTGAAATTGCCACCAAGTTTTCTTGATACCAATGGCATAGCCTTTTACGAGTTATGCGAGTGATGTAATGTGCTCTGGAAAATGTTTTATTACTGCTAACACAACCAGGATATGAATCCTAGAGTTGAATTCTCTTATATCCTTTTTTTATGTCATTAGTTCGGCATGAGAGAAAATCACTGTAAATGAAAAATATATACTAAGGGAATAAAAACGCTTTTTTCACAAATTAACCAGAGACTATTCAAAGGCAGAAACTTTCTCTTCAAAGTGAAAAAAAAACACAAGCAGTTCATTATCTTTATATTTATCTTAATGGATCATTAGAATAAGGTAATGCAATCAGCTGAATGTTAGGAGAAGAAAAAATGATCCCTTCTTCTTTCAAAACCAATTTCACACTGTTTTCATTCTGACCTGTATTTTCTTTTCCAAGTCTGTTGTTTTTTAAAAGCTGGATTATAGCTTTTGTGTCCACGCATAAGAGTGCACACAAACACGTGTGTGTGAGGCGTGACCGTGAATAATCATCACAAACATTTGTTGAGCACTCACTGTTTGCTAGGCTTTATGTGCATTGTCTCATTTGGTTTCCACATTACTCGTACAAAGTGTGGACTATTTTCCACATTTATTTTACAAATGAGAAAAGAGGAGAGGAAGCTTGTTGCAACATGTAGCTCTTTCACTCATGAGCATGCTAGACTAACACAGAATTTCATAACAGTGTTTCTTACCTGGTTTTGTCCCAACTGGCCACCATAATCTCCTCTGAAAAGTTGGGAAGGAACCACACAGTTTATGTGTCCTTCCATTTAAGCAGGATCTTAACAGATTTGTGAGAACGTCTGGAGCACAATTTCTATTGAGACCTACACTTATAAATGACAATTTATAAAGATTTAAAGGAGTTTTATATCAATTTATGCTTCTTTCCCCTAAGAATTTAGCAATGCCCCTTATCCTCTGTGTCAAAGAAAGGAATCTGTCCCGGCCACTGTCAACTCTCTCCTAGGCCTCCCAGGCCAACTTGTGGGGGCATCCACTTCTTGCTTCAGGCACCTTCAAATCACCCACAGTTCTTCAACTTTGTGCATTCAGAGAGCCCATCAATATTTCCTGCAGAAAGTTTTGCTTTCCTCTAGTTCATTCTGGAAAAAACTGGCTGTGCCTCTGCTAGTTAACAGAAAAGTTCATGTGATACTGCAGCTCTCTGCCTCTCTCTAGCCTAAATGTGGTCTACCTGTGCCCTCTGTGATGGCATGTTCTCTTCGGTGGTCCATTTTCTTTGGTTTCTCCTCTCCTCTGGGGAACTCCACTTATAAGGGGTCCCTTCCTCTTTGGAACCTGAACTGAGAACATCAGCCAGCACAAATACCTGCCCTTGAAGAACATGATTAACATGCGACAGCAGCAGTCAAGGTTATTACTGATAAATCACTTTGTGCTCAGGTAGCAGGTGGGCAACAGTTTCATCCTTGATTCCACATTACAATCCTACTATTAGCCAAATTACAAATTAAAAGGCTTGAATTTTGGTCATCACTACACTAACACTGTAGGTCTACACTAAGATGTCCTGAATGCTTTTTGTTTTTTTTTTGTATTCCACTGTTAATTATCCCCACATAAGAATCCAAGTGCCTTAGATATGCCTAAGAATGGTCTGGACAATACAATGCACTCCCTCCGCAACTCCAAAGGAGTGTGCTGTTGCATCATACAAAAGTGGAGGAAAAAGGTGAATCCTCTCTGGTGATTTTAGAACAAATCAGCTCAAAAAGAAGAGGGCATTCTTTAATGTTTGAATTCAGGGAATTGTGAAAGAAAAAATTTATAGCCATGGAGAAAATCCGGAAGAGGAAATCTGGGGATGTGTCAGTTATGCTAAGCATTTGTCTCCCTTTCTTTGAAGTTCAAGTTTCTTCACACGGAAAGATATTTTTCTGTGGTATTGCCAGGCTTTTAGCCATGGTTAGATTAAGCAATACAAATGCTTTGTTTTTGTAGAGTACCTTTCATCTGGGCTCTTTGCGAGACTTAAAACACACACATGTTAATCCTCACAGTGTTTTATTGTATATGTATACTTCTATATTCCTTAACAGGAATTCAACAGACAATGTCATATAAGTGTTGATCTTCCTCTTATGCGAGCAGAATCTTAGTTTCCTGACCATTTTCTAGTATAACCAATTTTTCTGGTTTTTTCCTCTTTGCTTTAGTTATCCTCAAAGAATTTCACCACATGCTTTTACTTTCAATTTATTTAACTGTGTATCTTTCTGGATACTTATTTTGCCAATCTGAATTATATAGCTTTGCCATAATGCTTGAGTTATTTTAAAGCCATTTTCCTCAAAATGAATTTCCAAACTCTGGTTTGAACAAAAGTCCCAAGGGAACCATGGTAGCCTCCACCTGCAATTTGTCTGGAAGTTTTATTGAATGTGGATGGCTGCCTTTGTTCTGGCTCATATTTTCAGCTGTGTTTCTAATAGGTCCTTTTCTTCCTTTCAACAGTTTTGAATGTTCTCAAAAAGAACTTAGGTTTTTCAAGAAATAAAGGTGGGTAATTTTATTTTATTATTCTGTATAGTCTTGCTGGGTTTTATAGCCAGCAAGTGCTTAGAAAGTGCTATTCCTTTCCTGCACCTTCTTAAACACAGAGATCACCATCATACTCATACATGTTGGTCCTTAGCTTTGTTCTAGGCAAACTGATGTCTGGTTTAAAATGAAAAGTCTGGCACTCGGTACTAAAGGTCAGCGGACTGTGAGAGAAGACTTCTATAGAGAAGAGAAGAACAGTTCTACACAGATTGGAGGCAGATATAATCCTACTTTCTCTATGTAATTTGAAGCCTGATGCCTGAATGTAACTTATGTGACCATTGCACAGGGAAAGTGGCAGCTTTTAAAGCAACTTGGATCCACATGGTTTGACTCTTTTCACAGCTGTCTACATCTCTGCGGCACTCAGAAACAAACTCAGTAAAGAACTGGGTCAACACACTGTTTGTGTGACTTGAGCCAATCACTAATGGAGCCCAGACTCTGTGTCCACCTGGGTATCAGGATGAGTCCCAAGGCAGCTCCCCATACAATGTAATATAGAAGGTCCTAGGGGGAGTCATAATCTGAAATCTTTACAGATGAGAAGAGACTCCAAGAGGAGAACATTGACGGCTCATTATATACATGACTGTTGCCCATCAATGAGCAGAATGGACAGGTATCCAGGTAAATTCTTGTCCTACTGTCACATTTTTCTTGAGTGGCCTCAATCACTCTCAGAGTTTTAATAATCATTATTTTGCTGATGACTCCCAGTTCCGCATCTTCAATTATGATCTCTCTTCTCATTTTCAGAACCACATAACCAACCGTCTCCTAGTCACTTTGACTCTAATTTCTCACTAAATTGAATTCATGATCTCTACTACACCTACTCCTCCTCCTGTGTTCTGTATCTTAGGCATCATCATATCATCATGGTTGTAAAAACCAGAAATTCAATAGTCAAGCTTGAGTCTCTCTCCACAGCCCCACCACACACACCTACACCCACACACACACTCTTCAAAGCCACCTATGGATTCTGCCTTTCAAACATCTTTGAAAATCAATTACTATGCTCCATCCCCACTGCCACCACTGTAGTTGAAGTTCATATCATCTCTAGCTTGGATAACTCTTTTTTTTTTTTTTTTTTTTAAACTTGTCCTAGATACTTTTTTTTTTTAAAGACTTTATTTTTTCCTTTTTCTCCCCAAAGCCCCCCAGTACATAGTTGTATATTCTTCGTTGTGGGTCCTTCTAGTTGTGGCATGTGGGACGCTGCCTCAGCGTGGTCTGACGAGCAGTGCCATGTCCGCGCCCAGGATTCGAACCAACGAAACACTGGGCCGCCTGCAGCGGAGCGCACGAACTTAACCACTCGGCCACGGGGCCAGCCCCCTTGGATAACTCTTAATACTTTCTAATCAGTTAGTCTTCTGGCCTCCATTCTTGCTCTTCCATTGCCATCTCTCCACACTAGCCTCTTAATTGTACCTAAGTTTTTACAATTCCTTAAAGATTGTATTCTTTCCCAAGACTGCGTTCACACAAGCTGTACCCTCCAGGTGGAAGACTCTTCTGCCCTCTTTGGCTGGCAACTGCTACTGATCCCTCAGATCTCAGCTTATATGTCACTTCCCTGCCCTCCAAGTCTGAATAAGGCTTCTCTCCTTTGTGGTCCCTGGATTGTACTGGAATTCCCTGCTTGCTTGTTTGTACTCCCAGCAGACTGTAACATCCATCAGGCCTAGAACCTAGGCTGCCTTGTTTACCACTGTGTTGCTAACATGCAGTACAAGGTTGGGACACAAATGGTGTTTAGTAAATGTTTATGAGCTCAGAAGAGGAAGAGAAGAAGGAAAATAGGAGAAGGAGGAAGATGAGGCATAACCCAATCCACTTTGTAAATATGTTAAATAAGTATGTAAATGTGAATAAATGCATAAGTAAGTAAATCCTTAAAATCAATGTTTTTTCTTGTGATTTGCTTCCGTTATAAAAGTAGACTATAGAAAAAGAAAACAGCTTAATTTAAAGCCCTAATTAGCTGGTTTCTGGTAAATCAATTTTTAAACTATAGATTTATTCTGAAAGTCTAATTTTTTTTTTCTGAGGAAGATTCGACATGAGCTAGCATCTGTGCCAATTTTCCTCTGTTCTGTAGTATGTGGGCTACCGGCCTAGCATGGCCGCCAACAGAGTGGCATAGGTCCCCGCCCGGGAAATGAACCCAGGCCGCCAATGCAGAGCGTTCTGAACGTAACCACTAGGCAACCAGGGCTGGCCATGAGTAATATTTTTAACACATAAGAGGAGACTTATGTTTAATAGAACAATATAGTGGAGGCATTTGTAAAGTATATAATCTTCTCTATTTACGTTTTTTTAAAAGTCCAGATTTCATAAATAGCATCTGCTTTGAGTGAGGTGTATCAGAATAATTACTAAAGTGGTCAGCTCCTTTAAGAGTTTTCTGGAATACTCTTAGACTCATCACCTTAATAGAAAAAAACAGTCACAACAGGAAGAGTGTGGGGTCCATATTTAAGCCTGAGTTTTTTTAAAAAGATTAGATTTTAACAAAAGTATGATTTTTCTTACTTCTCATTTTAAATCCATTTCAATGACCACACCAGTGCACCTTTGAGGGTCAATTAAAATCCCTCTAAATATAAATCCACAGATGACTTAGTGACCAAAATATGCTGAGTGTATGGTATGAATGCTATCTTCTTCATGCTCTAACTTCCAACCCCATTAAGCCTGGAAGATGCAAACCAATTTTAATAAAATATTGTTACATTCATTTTTCAAAGTCAAAGTGCAATTTCAGGGGTCCAAACACCAATTTGTCCATTGTTTTTTCTTCACTCCAGATTATTCCTAATTCCTGTGGTCGCTGGCACCACTTCTCCCTCATCAAAAAAAAAATAAAAGGAGAACAGAGACCAAGCACAATAGAGCTCATGAGCACGCTTGTCAATAGATATATCCTGCTCTTGAGAAAGAGATCCTGGGCTGTACATTTAGGACAAAGTTAGCAGTTGAAATGTTCTTTCTCAAGCACAAAGAAGTAATAAAGCACTTAACATTGCTGTAATCAAAAGAGTAATTCCCTTCTGCCTGAGAATTGGATAAAGACTTAATAAGCTTTCCCATTGCGGATGCCAACAAATCTATTGTTCAGACAGAGAGGCCAAGAGCCATGAGGTCTGCTGAATCTCTCTCAGTTTCCTATTTGGATAGGAAAAGAGATTTGCAGAGGCTCAGTGCACAAACTACTGGGCAAGACCAGGCATGCTGGACTGTTGTCGTCAGTCTTCGGACAGTCAGGAACAAAACGACACTTGTGCCAGCAAGTAATTATGCATTTTAATTGGACTTTTTCCTTCTTAATATACACAGTGTTAGAATTGGGTATTTTTCTATTCTTAAGTAGGCAGGATCATGGCAGGATCCACTGGAACTAGCTCTCCCATGCAGGGTAGAGTGCGATGCAGAACTTGAGAGAGAGTTTCCACAGGAATCCTTTGAGTGTATCGCTTGTTCTCTTTATATTCAAAACCTTTACACAAGGTTTAATTGTTGAAATTGTTAACAATCGTTTAATTGTTTTAAAAACGAGTTATGTATTTGACTCAATTGTAAACAATCCAGTGTTTTTTTCTCTCACCACCAAACCGCTGTTCATGATCAGGATGAAAATTTATTTTCATACTTGTCTCACTTCACAGAGATCGGTTAAGATTTACAACTACTTTTGTTGCTTCTCATTTCTACTATGTCCTTTATTTACTTAGTTTGGGGTACTTCAGGTTACTATTACCCATAGCTATCTTACAGCTAATAAATTTTTTTTAAATTCTCTTTTCTGCTGAGGAACAAATATAACCAAAATTATTTTTTCATAAACATGTGGGCTTTTGCTTTGATTTTTAGTATCTTTGGGCTTGGGCATAATTTTATTTCCCTTGTCAGCATGCCGTCTGCTTTAAAAAAAATTTTCACTAATTATTTACACTCTTTATTCTTTGCTAAGATTCCAAGACACTTTATCTGTATTAGTCTTAATATGTTTTATGATAGAGTCAGGACTTTGTTTTTAATCTTTATATTGCCAACACCTGACATAGAAAATAGCTTATAGTTAGAATTCAATAGAAATTTGTAAATAAATGCTGATTGAAAGAATATATTATATTACATTATACTAGTTACATATTTTTTCTTCCCTTGAGTCATTTTTGTGTCCCACAAACTATAAGTTCAATAAAAGATGATCAATGACAAATTAGGTAGTAAAGTGGGCATGCAAAGAAGCAAAAGTTTGCCCAGGTTCAGGGACCTTTGTCCCTATGTCTTTCCAACTCTTTTTGTTTCCCCTGAGAAAATGATGATGACTCTTCGCCCCTTCTTGAATTCATGAGACCCACTTACAGGAGGGAGCAAGTGAAGCCAGTGGGCAGCAGAATTCATTAATAGGCGAGTTTGGGCAAAGGGCAGAGCTTAGTGAATGGATAGCAAAGGTCACCAGACTGTTTGCCCCAACCGTAGTAGATGTGTGGTGTGTTACGTAGGTTTGCATAAGTGCGGATGTTTCGATGGTAGCCAAAACATGCTAATAATTAAAGTATGATATTTATACTCTTTCTCAAATGGTCATAACTTGACTCATTATGTCTGCTCTTTTGAAGGAAAGGCATTTAAGATCCCTGTGGAGTAGGAAAGCTTTTCCTGTTAATTAAATCACTTAATGTCAGCACAGATGTAAACTCGCAACTAATAACAGGCATTATTTGCAGCAAAGAGGGAAAAAATTCTTCCTCCCATTTTCCAACTTCCCATTCCTTCCTGGCTTATGACTGGAAAGAGTAAAAGAGGAGAGTAGAAGAATATCCCAGATCAGATATGATTTGGAGCCCATCTGTGCATCCACAGTCTTAGCCTTCCTAACACGATTCGGTTGAGCCTAAGAACTGAATTCCATCGTAGGTGGCCAAATGTGTGCATATGTTGAGGAAAGAGAAGTTGGAAAACAAATGTTTTATTATGTGTTAGTCAATATATTTTAAAAACTAGGAAGATTTTTTTAATGAATATCCCTCCAGGAAAGAAAGGGTTGATTTGCTGTTTTAAACTTTCAAACACCTAAATAGAAAATCAAACGAACAGTAGAACCACATTTACCTAGTTAACTTTGTCACTGAGAGCATTAATGATTTCTCTCTGTGAGGTTTTCAGTTCTTGACGTGACCAAATTAAAGTTTTTCTCAATGTGTGTTGGGGGAGGGGTCACTTTATTTTGTACATAGCTGGCATCCAGGAAGTACGGAATGATTAACCAAGAGGAATCCATGAGACTTCCCAGCAATATTTGCTACACTCTATTATTATTTCTTAGCTCACAGAGAGGGTAAAAAACACAAGTAAATGATTTGATGGGAAGGTAGTCACATAACCTTAGGCAAGTCCAGTGCCGCTGTACTCTGAGATGGGGAGGTGAAGACGGGAGGCCTGTTCACATAAGCCTGGAATGGACTTTGTTGAAAGTTTCAAGGAAGAAACACGAGATACTGCCCATATGGCTCTTTGGCAAATCAGAGCAGGAGAGGATTATTTCCTTTGACGCAGTACCCAGACCCTCTCCATCTATGGGGCTGTTCCCTAGTCCATAGCAGGGTAGGACAAAAGGGAAGAGGGCACTTCAGGTCATGAACCTTTGTTCTTCAGATTCTAAAACCGCCTGGGTCAGCTTGGGGATTACTATGGCTCAGTAAACAGCAATAGTGAAGAGAATAAACTTGTCTGTCTTGTTCAGAATTTTATCTATCTCCATTAGCTGGTATATGCGCCAGCATTTGTTGAAAGAATAAATGATTATGAGGCTCACAATAAGAACTTGATTCCACTTATTGAGCACTTACTCAGTGCTTGAACCTGTGCTAAGCACTGAATTTAATCCATTATTTAATCCTTGTGTATTCCACAGGGAACAGTTTCCTGGAGTTCATTTTATTTTCACTATAATAGCTTCTCTGAAAAGTGGTGGTCAGAATGCTTTATGGCAAAATTAAGTGAATTAAAATTTAATATTGGGAAGTTTCTTCACTAACAAAATTCTTTTAATAGTCATGAAAAACAAAGGCTATAAAAGTTTAAAAAAATCTTTGTGTGAATTTATAAATTCTCAAGATTATAGAGAAGGGATTTTTGAGGTCATCTGGTCCAGTTCCCTAATTTTTTGGAGGAAATGAGGCACAGATTAAATTAGACCCATTGTCACAAAGTTAGCTGGTGAGAGGTGGCAATAGACCCCCTAGACGTACAGGTCCCAGTGTGCTTATTCTGTGATGTTCTTTTACTGCTCCCTTCAAGACTATTAGAGTTAATAAGTACATAGTGATTACTAGAACCACAGTTCACTACATCACCCCAAGACTCTGGGATACCTACAAAGAGATAAATACTGTCACCAATGCTGATGTATTGCTTAGTGAAGATTCCCAAGAAAGTGACTGTGACCCAGATCAGTGGAAGGGAGAGGAATTAACTAATAGCTACACTACACCTCAAATTTCCCATGAACTCTTATCTGTGCTATTGCCAGTTAAAAATAAATTAATGGTGAGTCTTCATGGAAGGTTGTCCTGCATCTGACTTTCATTTCATCCATTGGTTGGATCTCCCCAGAAAACATTTTAAGAACCCCAGTCTTGTGTCCCCAGGGAAAATTGCTTCTTTGGCCAAATCACTGTGTGAGAAGGAGGAAGCTGTGGCTGGAGCCTGAGGCCAGAAGTCAGAGTTTTGTAGCCTTGCAGAGGTACCACGGGCAATGCTCCTTCCAAGAGGCTGAGCTCCTGTTCCTCCAGCTGTGAATGGGGGAGCAGCCCAGCATATGCTGCCAGCCCAGTGTTACAAGATTGGTTATAAAACACTTGCAAGCATGCTAAGCTTGGTTATCTGGTCATAGGGACCTTTGGACAACCCAGAACACAACTGGAAAGCGGCAATCAGTTTTTGGAGAAAGAGAAAAACCACAGGGATGATGACATATTCTTATAAGTGCAGCAAGGCTGATCACTCTTCATATGGTCTTTATCAAGTCATATTCTGAATGAAGTTTCAAGTGCTTCCCTCTACCTCCAGATAGGACCATATTGTAACCTTTTCCATTTATTGAGAACCTATCCTGGTGTTTGTTTTTGCTTTTAAGGTTTTTAAAGCCCAACTTGCCAATCTTCCCAACACTCAGTTCACACACAAGAAGTTTACTCCATTCCCGGCTCCAAGACTGCTTTAGCTTGAAAGGATGCATTTGAAAACCAAACAACTCAACTCCATGTTGCCTTTGTGGAGGTAGAACATTAAGACAATATCAAGTCATTTTTCAGTTGAATGATTGATTTTTTAACAAGATGCACTTCGGGATGGACCACTCCCCAGTGAGGAAATGAGAAGACACAATTGTCTTTGGCTCTGATGAAGAAGCCTTAATTTCAGAAGCATCCATAATTCTGATCTTTAAATTTCTTTTAGCAATAAGGACTCACAGGTAGTGTGAGTATGTCTAGTGTGTCAGATAACATTCCTTCTGCAGTAGCACGGTGGATCCAGCCCTGATTTTAGCTTTATTTTTTTTCTTAGGTCAAGTAACATCAGCTTCTCCTGTTTATTGAGGCTTACCTTAGGCATGAATTTTTAAAAACAAAATTCAAGCCTACTCAACAGAAAATCTCTTGTATTTCATAAGGTCTGCATCAGGCAGTTTTGATTTAGCACCTGTTGTCTCTCTTGAAAGGAGTGATTCAGACTCATGTGGCCAAAGGCTTTCCTGGTGTCAGACTCGTGACTAGTTCCTAAGCTTTCAGTGTACATTTATGAAGGTAGAACTCTGCCAGCTGAAATATTTCACTACAAAGGTTTGCTCCTTAGTCTCATTACGTAGCTATAGAAAATCAAAACAAGAGGCATTTGGGGCATTTGGCAGCCAATTGTATGAATGTCCAGGCAGAGGGTTGTGGTAGGTGGCATAATCTTTCAGAGAGGGGCTTTCTCCTTACATTACTGACTAAATTGTATGACAATTCGGAATTTATGAAAAACTAGTTTAAATGTCAAAACGAGGTCAAATCAGGATGAGAATATTGTAACCAGGTATAAGATTAGAGAGTAAGCTGAAGAAGGTAGCAGAAAACCATTTATCAGTTTGAAGCTATTACCTCTTTTGCTGTCGTAATCAGATTAACATTCAAGTATTATAACCCCAGCTTCAAACAAAATTGGTTTAATTCTCTCAAATACTTCAAACTAGCTATCATTTTTTAATGGAAAAAAGCAAAATTTCACTTCTTGATAGAGAGAATTAGTCTTACTTAATGATTTTATAATCTTTATTTGCTTCTTCAATCACCAAATATTTATCGAATATCGAGCATATGTGCAGCACTGGGCTGGGCCCAGGCAGAAGACCCCTAAGGAATGTGCCAAAAGGAAAGCTAAAAGGAATAGCTATGAACATGTGATAGGAATACTCCAAACTTTAAAACAAGTTCACCTTGATATCCCCACCTCTCAGCACATTGCCTGTATCCTTGAAAGTAGATGACCAGTAAACCACCACAGAATGGCTAAAAAATGAAAGCAAAGGGAGAAACATTGTGTGTTCCTGTATTCCAGAAGACTTGTAACAGAAAATTTCACAGGATGGCTGGATATATGGAAGCAGAGGGCATTTGAACTGAGAGGAAGAGTGAAGACAGAAGCCTGATGTCTACCACTGAGAATGACCCAGATGTGTTTGGGTTTGGTGAGAGGGCAGGCCTGGCTAGAGAGGATGACAAGGTCCAGAAATATGATGGATCACAGATGTGTTGAATAGAACAATACGGGATATTTTCACTCATTCTTTTACACTTTAAAGTCACTTACATTTTCGGATCAGGGAACTGATTCAACTAACACGTTAGTTCAGGGAGCTGGATTTGAAAAGAACATATAAGGCGGCTTACAGAAGGTAGAGAAAAGGATGATTTAATGGCTTTAAAACGTATCTGTGAAATTATCGGCAATCCTTCCTCCAAAAAGTGGAGCCTAATTTCCTTCCACTTGAATGTAGGCCAAGTTAAGTGACTCACTTCTAACAAATCGAATGTGGCAAAAAGAATCGTGTGTGACTTCTGAGGCTAGGTTACCAAAAGCCTAGCTTCTTCCTGACAGTCTCTCTTGGATCCCTCACTTTTGGGGAAGCCAGCCCCTATGTCATGTGGACACTCACGCTGCCTTATAGGAGGCCCATGTGGGGAGGACAATGAGACCTTTCACCAACAACCAGTATCAGCTTGCCAGCCACATAAATGAGCCACTGTGGAAGGACATCTTCCAGCCCATCAGGCCTTCAGATGACAGCATCTCTAGGGTTATCTTGACTGCAACTTAACTGGAGAGATCCTGAGCCAGACCTCTCAGTGAACCTATGCCTGAATTTCTGAGATACAAAAATTGTGAAGATAATAAATTTGGGGATGATTTGTTACACAGCATTAGATAACTACTGCAGATGGTAAGCTTAGCTTAAAAAAAAGGTCGTTCTAACAACCTAGGACCTGGAATGTGATCTTGGCCATGAGAACAGTAAGGAATAAATAAACACAAAACATTGTAATGGACAAGACTTAGTGGCTTGTTGAACAAAGGAGGTGAGGAAAATAGATAAACCAAGATTGTTCTGAGAAAGTATGAGAACAGTAGTACCCAGGAAAGAAATATCAGTAAGGAGTGGATGGGCAAAATGGCTTTAGGGGAAATCACCTCTTAACCTTGTAACTGTAAATAGCTATACTGTATCAGAAGCTATCGTGAGAACGATAGAATGTTGAATTTGGAAGATTGCTTAGAGATTGGTTAGTTAACAATTGCCCCATTTCACATTTTACAGATGAAGCCAAGGCAGTCGCTCAGGACCCTGTGTTTAGAAGGACCCCATGCTTCTTGGTTTAATGCTCTGCTCTTGCCCTCTTGAAATTCTTAATAATTTTTGAACAGAGACCCTGCATTTCACTTTTCACTAGGCCGGTAAGTTAAGTAGCTCCTCTTGTGTCCCCTCCAGCCTTTGCCAGTTAATTCTGGAGGAATTACTTGATGAGTGTGGGATTATCTGTTCCTCATATAATTCAGCTTTGGAGATGAGAGAGAATGGTTTGGGTTTTACACTATTTCATCATTTGTCACTAGTCTTAATGTGTTTCCATGAGTAGCCATTTTCCAGGTGGTGAATCATCACGATGACAATTGATCTGAGATATAGATCTCCTTTAAATTGCTAACAAGTGACATGCCTGATTCTTAAACGTGGATTTACCTGGAGAGGAGATGTGGGGTTCCATTGTGGAGATGCTGTCACACTGGTGAAGACTGAATTTGCTACCTGTAGTAATGCATGATACTGTATGGTGTGTCTTAAATCAACACACGTCATACACATTTGCTGAGACTGATATAACCTTGGATGAAATAGTGAGGATATGACATTTTTTTCCTCAAGGAGTTCTAGTTCATGATAACTAACCTAGACATATTTTTCCAGAACTAATATTATTGAGCAAGAAAAAAATCTCATGCAGAAAGAAATGTAGTCCTTTTGCTAGGTGGCAAAGAGTATGAGAAGTAGAATATAGGTACTTAGTCTTGAAACACAGACTCCAACATTAAACTTGTAAGAATAATAGTTCTACATTGAAATGCATCTCTTAATTTCAGCATCTACCTACTTCATTCTTTTATTAATAGTCAATGAGTGTTACATAGAGGCATTTAAAACACTATAACTTTATAAAATATAAAGTATTGGTAACCATATTTTATTTCTAGAATATTGTGATTCAATTATTAATGCTTGTAGTTTCATTTATTCAGGAGTATGAATAAAAACACACAGGGCACGTCTGGTAGCAAGAAATGGCAGCCAGCAACCATCTTTAAGCGGAACCACAATCATTGCTTTGAAACACAAAATTAAACATTTGGAAGCAAAGAACGGTGAAAGGAAATGGAGCATGTCCACAGGGGTGTTTTTGTGTTTGAGGAATTCGTTTTTATAATTAAGTAATTTGGGCGGCAGAAGGGTTTTTCTCCTGACTACTGAGCTTTGTGTGCTTCTTCCCACACTATTAGCAAAAAAGGGATCCTGTTTTGTTCAACTAGCATACAATACTGCAATTTCATAAGCACTAGCGTAGGCTTCAGGTCTGTGGACTCCCAGAAGGTTCGTGGGACTGTAGAAAGTTGATAACCTCTCCTGAAGTTTGATGTAAAACATGATGGGATGTAGGTATATAGGGTACTTCTCTGCCTGGAATGTGGGCCTCCTCTCTGCCTGTCTCATTCCTACTTGACTCTGAAGGCCCAAATCAAATCCCACCTCTTCCTAGGAGCCTTCTCCCAGCCACAGTGCGCTCCTGCCTCTCCCTGCTCTCGGAAAGCTCTCCTCCCTTTAGACTCCTGAGGCTTTTCTCATCTACATCATTCATCTGTCCTTTGGCACATTTTGATCTATTTCCCCAATATATTGACATCCCAGAGGGCAGGTGTCATTTGTGTCTTGTTGCCTTTGTATTTCCAACATAATATACTGGTATTGGGAGGCCTTCCGTGAGTATTCGGTGATGCTGTTGCTGTTGAGAATGTCTCTGTCTTAAAGGCTCTCCCCTGGCACGCTCCACAGGATCTGAAAAACTGCCCCAAATCTCCACCTGGTCAGCATGCTCCCACCTTCAGGTTGACCTCATTAGATTCCACCCATACTTCAGGTTTCATTGAATGTTTCACATTCATGAATCGTGTTTATAACACGTATTTATCTCCTCTGTGTAGACAAGGAGTGCTCAGATCTGGATTTGGGGAACAATATTTCTAAATGATCACAAGATCGTATGGTAAAATTTGTCCGAGGTTTTAAACTGTTATTTCTCTACTGTCATTGAATAATAAATAAATCTCCTGAATACGCTTTAATCTACCCTAAAAATGCAAGTATTCACAGAAAAAGGTGCCTCCCTCTCCTTCAATGAAACTATGACACAAGGACTGGAGATACATAATGTGATGAACAGGACTTGCTTTAGAAATGTGCAATCCACTCAGTGTACGTGTGCACGAGATTGTGTGCATGTTTCGTGTGTTTATGTTCTTTGTGAGATGGTTTTTCTTCGCCTCCATTGTAGCACATACATCAGAATCTTCTTTGTATTAAAGTTGTTTACACATTTATTTGTCCTCCTCGACTGAGTTGTAAATTCCAAGGGATGGGGGCCAGCTCTTTTTTTTTTTTGGAGCCTTCCACCAGGTCAAGCAAGCACACACAGTGGTTTGCATATAGAAGGTTCCCAATAAATTTTAGCTTAATTTGAAAGAAGGCATCCATAATAATACGAACGTTTAAGGGGATACTTATTCAAGTACGGCAAGTTTTGGCAAGAAAGCCACATCAGGCACATGCTTACTTAAACTGCTCCTTCCAGATGATCAGGGAGGTTGCAATTGCCTATCAACAGAAACAGCGTTTCCTCCTGCTGGGAAACATAGCCGACATTACCAAGTTGGACAGTTCTAAAGCAGAGAAGATGCCGAGTCCAGTGGGCTGGCACTTGCTTTCCTTGATTAATGCACAGTCAAGTTCTTCCCAATGAGTCCTTAAAACAGTGTGTGTCTCTAAACTGTCATGGGCAGATTTTCTTTCAGACTAAAGGCCAGAACTATGCTTTCTGATGCAGCTCTGTGCTTCAATCAGTTTTAACGCATTTAGGTAGCATATCCCCTGCCCCGGGGCCAACTCCAAGTGCTCTGCAGCTGCTTGCAACATCTGTGAATCAGTTAGAGTACCGCTTGGGGTAGTTTCATTTTCTGTCAAGCACCCAGAAACCAATGCCCCAACGCAAATAGGACCAGAAAGTATCTACAAGAAGCATAGACTCCCGACTGAAGTGCCTTGACGTGGGCTCTGAGAACCCATTTCTTCTATCCTCAACCCCACCTTTTCTCTACATTGTGGGAGGCCTAAGTTAAATGCCTAAATTAAATTCAGTTTGCTGGAACTTTCAAAAGACTGTTGTGGTTATGTGAAACTTTCCTCCAAATAAAGAATGGACTTCTTTTAAGTTTATCTAATCACTGAAACCTTTTTATTTACATGGTCTCTGACAAATATAGCAGGGGAAAGACTCTGGAATTGAGTATGAAGTACTGTCTTTTTTCTAACTTTAGGGTAACATTTATCCCAAAGCTCTTTACAAAACACTGAGAACAAAAGTCCAGCCATTTTTAAACTAAAGATACTAGCCAAGTACTGCGGAATAACTAACCTTTTCTATTTCCTTTAAAAGGTTTATATATAAAAGCATATTAAATGGCTTTTATTTTCCTTTTGGAAGAAGAAAGGTTAAAAAAATCCTGCAAGATTCAAATATCCATTCCTCCTTAAACTCTGCCCTTCTTCTGGTTCTGCCCACTCCTCTATCCTGTCCCATTCATGAACAACTGCACAGGATGTCTACAAGATGTCTACTTGCTGGTCAATTATCCTCTAATATGATTCGCTTTCTAGGTTCATACACATAAACTAAATCCCCAATGGACTTTCCCTTACCTCCCACAGATCTATGGGATGCTCTATATTTTGAAGTGCCTAGCAAATTACTATCCACTTAACATCCAGCTACATTATATTTATCTTAAGTTTACTATAGAAATTGAGAAAATAATACATCTGATTAGAGTAACTACTTAAGGGAATTAAGATGTGGGTGTCTCTCATCATATGCTTAGCTTGGAGAAAAACGAAACTAATTATCTAGATGCTCTTAGTAACTACCAAAAGATAAAATCTCCCAAGGAAATTACAATACGTGCCTTCATTCTGCTAATCTCTTCTGTCAGACAATCTTACTGTGTTTTGCAATTATTTACGCATTTAGTCACCTACTTCTCTCCCACCCCCAACTCCACGCTACAAGTTGTAAAGATCATTAGTTGTAAAGATCAGAAGAGTGATATACTTGGTAGATCTACTTGGTGAATCTCCACAGAATTCACGGTTCACTTACAACCATGTAAAAAGGCAAATAAATAGATAGTGACTTGAAATACAAATTAGGTGAAACGTAAGTTTATATCCCTTTCTCCAAAAGTCCTTCTACCAAAATATAATATTTGGCAAAAACTAGGAAAATTTTTCTTGAGCTTCGACTCTGCTAGGTCAGTGATGCTCATACTTCAACCAGAATCATGTGGCTAGCTTGCAAACATCCAGGCCCCTGGGTCTGTTTCAGAGGTTCTGATTCTGTAGCTCTGGCTACATACAGGTATAGCACTCCCCGCAACCCGCCACCTCAAGGTGATTCTGATGCAGGTGAGACCTCTCTTTAATGAAACATACTCTAGGCCAGTGGTTCTCAAACTTTAGTAGGCATTAGAGTCTTAAGAAGAAATTATCAAGACACAGATTGCTGGGTGCCCCCAGTTTCTGATTCAATAGGTCTTGATGGGGCCTGAGAATTTGTATTTTTAAGTTCTGGGTGATGCTGATGCTGCTGGCTCAGGGACCACACTTAGAACCACTGCTCTAGGCTCAATTAGTATATCTGCTCAATGCGACGTAGAAAAGCTATGTATTCCCAAAAGCTTCAGCGTCCCCTCAAACCAGCCCCCACCTACCTTTCCAGTTTGATAAGAACACCTACTCTGACGCACCCTATCATCCAGCCAACCCAGGCTCCTTGCCATTCCCTAAGGGTTCATATACTTACATATGTATATGGATGGGCTAATGCCTCTGCTTGTAACATGGAAATCCCAGCTGTTTGCAAGACCCAGCACAAATGATCTTTTTGAGAAGCCTTCCCCAACCTCCCCAAGACAAAAGAAGTACTCCCTCCTCGGCATCCACAGTACCCAGGGTTAAGCATGGTTTTTACCTAGTTCAGTGGAGGTCTGTTTTCTCCACCAGCTTATTAGCTCCCCAAGATTAGGTTTCAGACAATTGAGCGTTCTCCCTGAAGCCTAGCAGAAAGCATGCCAGCAGAATTAAAACTGAATTGACCCATAGTCTTTAACACAGTGATTCTCAACGTGAGCTCCACAAACCGCTGGGGTTACTTAAGATCCTGTCAGAGCTGGCACTACAAGGTCACAACCATTTTCTTTTTTTCTTTTTTTTAAAGATTTTATTTTTTCATTTTTCTCCCCAAAGCCCCCCGGTACATAGTCGTATACTCTTCGTTGTGGGTCCCTCTAGTTGTGGTACGCGGGAGGCTGCCTCAGCGTGGTTTGATGAGCAGCGTCATGTCCGCGCCCAGGACACGAACCAACAAAGCACTGGGCCGCCTGCAGCGGAGCCCGCGAACCCAACCACTCGGCCACGGGGCCAGCCCCTCACAACCATTTTCTTAATAATAGTAGCTTAATAGTAATAGTGATTTCCTTTTTCACTGTGTTGATATCTGCACTGATACAAGCCATAGTGGGTAAAACTGCTGACATTTTAGCATAAATCAAGACAGGGCCCACACCGTGCTAGCAGTCATGGTATTCCTCACAGACTCATATTCACAGGGGAAAATCGAAACAGCCAGTTTCACCTAAGAACATCCTTAATGAAGCAGTAAAACATATTAATTTTAGAAAATCACAAATGTTGAGTACAAATCTTTTATACTGTGTGATGAAATGGAAAGTTCACATAAACACTTTTCCTCATATTCCAAGTACAGTGGTTGTGACAGAAAAAGCACAAGTGTGATTGTTCGACTTGCAAGTTCGATCAGCTGCTTCTCTCTTTATTTTTTTGGAGAACGTCAGTCTTACTTGAAAGAAAGAATGACACACTCTAGCTACTCAGACTTGGGTATTTGACAGATATCATCTCAGAAATGAATGAACTAAGCCTGTCATGTCAAGGAAAACAACTGACAGCATTTGTTGTCAATGATAAAATTTGAGCTTTCCAGAAAAACTTAGAAATTTAGAAAATTCATCACTGTGAGCTTGACAGTACCCAATACTTAAAGATAATGGTATTAACAAATGTGATTTTTTTTTGATATTGTATAATGATGTGTGTCACCATTTGGAAGACTGTTAATTCAGTGAACAAATATTTTCAAAATGACTGAATCATTCATGTGTAAAAGACCCACTTGAAGCCCAATGTCAGATGATGGATGTTAATGCAACAGACTCCCCAAAGTTCACTGATGTGGTTTCAGATTCCACATTGCAACTGACTTGAAAAGAGCTACTGCTTGTTGAGTTTCAGTGCGGTATCAAAGAAGAATGTTCATAGTTATCTGAATAGGCTATTAAAATATTAAAATACCCTTTCCAACTACATGTTTGCATGAAGCTGGCTTTTCTTCATATACTTCAATCAAAGTAACATATCACAACGGATTGAATGCAAAGGATGATACGAAAATCTAGCTGTTTTCTATTAAGCCAGATTTAAAAGACATTTACAAAATGTAAAATAATGTCACTTCTCACACAATGGTCTTGCTTTGGAATTAACTTTTTTATAAATTATTTTTATTAAAAATTTTTAATGTTGGAAGCAACCTAGGTGCCCATCAAGAGACGAATGGATAAAGAAGATGGGGTACATATACGCAATGGAATACTACCCAGCCGCAAGAAATGATGAAATCTGGCCATTTGTGACAACATGGATGGATCTTAAGAGCATTAGGCTGAGTGAAATAAGTCAGAGGGAGAAAGTCAAATACCATATGATCTCACTCATAAGTAGAAGATAAAAACAACAACAAACAAACACGTAGCGACAGAGTTTAGATGGGTAGTTAGTTACCAGAGGGGAAAGGGGGAGGGAGGAGGATGAAAGGGCGTGGTTAGGCATATGTGTGTGGTGATGGATGGTAACTAGTCTTTAGGTGGTGAACACGATGTAATCTACACAGAAATAGAAATATATAACAATGTACACCTGAAATTTATATAATGTTATAAATCAATGTTAATGCAATAAAAAAATTATAATTTTTTTATAAAAACACATTATGAATGTTAACATGTAATATGTTTTTATTGTTCTAGATGAATTAATATATATTTTTTATTTTTCTGCGTTTTTATTTTTTATTATTTTTTATTATTTTTATTTTTATTTATTTTATTTATTATTATTATTATTATTTCTAATATAGTAAAAACTTTTGGGGGTTCTCAATAATTTTAAGAGTATGAAAAGGTTCTGAGACTTAAATATTTGAAAACCACTACTTTAACCTCTCCACATACAAAACTTTGCAAAAACATACATTTGCCTTCTCGGGCATATCTGACAAGGAGGCTTTCAATGGGATCATGACAGCAGCACAGTGGCTTCTGTCTTTGTTGTTCTGGTGCTGCATGAGGAGGGGAGGTGTCCTCAGCTCTTTCCCTGGGCAGCCTCTCACACACTCAGGCATTTTATGCCTGTTTTCTGTTGAAAACTGCAATATTTAAGTTGTTTTCCCATTAGCAAAGGAGTTGGCACTGTATGTTTCTGTCTCACTGAGGAACAAAAGGTCATATTTTCTAATAAAGACTGAGCTCCAGCTAACTTGTGAGGGAGAGAGAGTTTTCTGAAGACCCTGCCATTGCCATGTAGAAAAGGAGATACTTCCTTTGCCTAAGTGCACATGAAGCCCTTGTGCCAAGGTCAGAGACACATGTGAGACACAGATGCAGTATGTCCCAAGCTACTAGGGGGAATGGATGGCATCTTTATTAAAAAGTCTCTAAAAATATTTCCCTGGGGGCTGGCCTGGTGGTGTAGTGGTTAAGTTCATGTGCTCTGCTTCAGTGGCCTGGGGTTCTCAGATTCAGATCCTGGGCACAGACCTACACACCACTTGTCAAGCCATGCTGTGGTTGCATCCCACATACAAAATAGAGGAAGATTGCCACAGATGTTTGCTCAGAGACAATCTTCCTCAAGCAAAAAGAGGAAGATTGGCAACAGATATTAGCTAAGGGCCAATCTTCCTCACCAAAAAAATATATATATTTCCCTGGACCTGGTCATAACTTATACACCTAGCATTGCATTATATACCCAAGCGAGAGGAAAAGGAAAAAGGAAAGTTGTGGAAGATGAAAGGACAGAAAAAAATTCAGGGAGGGAAGGAAGGAAGGAGGGAGGGAGGAAGTGGGGAAGAAAGGAAGGAAGGAAGGAGGCAGGGGAGAGGGAAGAGGAGGGAAAGAAGGAGAGAGGGAGGGAAGGAGAGACGGAAGGAGGGAAGGAAGAAAAAGAGAGGAGAACAGGAGGAAGGGAGGGAGGGAGGCAGCGTTAATTGAGCAGTGACTATATTTTAGGCACTGCGTTATATGCTCTCTCTCGAAAAAAGAAATTAGGGTGCAAAAATGTTAGGTTATTTTGTACTACATACCTAACAGGGGTGGTGCCAGCTTCTCTCTCTCCAAAGCACACATTCTTTCCACAATGCTGTGCCACCTCTCCTCAAAATGTTTACCAAGTTTTTATTAATGGTGATAAAATAAAACGACTTCTACAAGTTAATTCGAATCTTCAAATACTTTTACCCTCTGGGATACAGATTTATGTATCATCTAGAGACAGTCCATACACTTACATACGACAGAGATGGAATGGTCTAGCTAATATTAAGTAAAATTAAGTCAAAATTAAGGCTAGGGCTATTATCAAATCACTGGTGTTCAATAATTTTTAGCAATTTCATTAAGTGTTACTACCATCTATGGAAAGCAAGTTAATGAGAGAATTTTCATTAGTTCTAAGGAAGCTTTCACACTCATACTTCAATAGCAAGCCTTTTAAAGGGCATGCCAGGTGCCAAGGGCAGGAACATGGAGTTTTACAAGCATGTCTCTGAGATAGTCATTATTATACCCATTTACCAAGTGAGGATATGACCACTCCGAGAGATAAGCGATTTGCTCAGCCAAACAACTCCTGAGGGGCCAAGCTGGGTGGCAAATCAAGATATTTTTATCCCAAACCCACACAGTTAATCTCTATGTATACGATTAGCCAGTGTCATAATTAGCCATATAATGTTGGCATGATCTTAAATCTGGGCCACTGGATATGGTAATGAGAAACTACAGAATTTTATCTTGAGAAGTCAGTATATGCTGCTATGATTATTGTTATTTGAAATTGAAAATTAATTATTTTCAAGTCATTTGCAACTGAAGTGTATCAGGAATCATATGAAACTCTCCCAGCTGCTATAAGATTGAATTAGAGTGATTTTCCAATAATAACAAAAACAACAGCTAGCCACTAGTGTGTGCCTGTATCATTCTGAATATTCATGTAACTATTAGACCCATTTTATTTTATTTTAAAGATTGGCTCTGAGCTAACATCTGTTGCCTATCTTCCTCTTTTTTTTTCTTCTGTTTCTCTCCAAAGCCCCAATATATAGTTGTATATTCTAGTTGTAGGTCCTTCTGGTTGTGCTATGTGGGATGCCGCCCCAGCATGGCCTGATGAGTGGTGCCCTGTCCACGCCCAGGTGGACTGGTGAAACTCTGGCCTGTGGAAGTGGAGCGTGAGAACTTAACCAATCGGCCACAGGACTGGCCCCTGTTACAATCATTTTATACCATTGTTTAGATGCAGCTGAGGCACAGAGAAGTTAAGTAGCTTTCCTAAGATCCCAAAGCTAGTAAATCTACCGGTGCTTCCAACTGAGGCCATCTGGCTTCAGAGCCCGTGCTCTTAAACAGTGAGCTCTCTCTATTAGTGCAAGCGAATCACACACACACATATGTAAGTTAAAAAATACAGGAAGACACAAGACCACTGGTACGGACTCATCAGCAATGTCAATGTCATGGAAGGCAAGGTAACTATTCTAGAATAAAGATTAAAGAGACACGACAATCAAATGCAAAACATGATCCTTAAATGAATCCTGGTCTAGGAAAATCATATACACGGTTAGAAGGAACATTTGGGGGCAATTCTGGAAACTTGAGCATGAACTGTATATTATATAATAGTGTTGTCCTAATGTTAAATTTCTTGGATACCATTATGCTATTGTGGCTACATAGGAGAATGACTGTCTTCTTAGATGCTGCACACTAGAGCGTTTACAAATATAGTCTTATGCTATCTGCAACTGTCTATCAAATGTTTCTGAGAAAAAAAGTATATATATATGTATATATATATATACACACACACACACAGAGGGAAGGAGATATGCGTATATGTTTATATATATATATGTTTATACACACACACAGAGGGAAGGAGATATGCGTATATGTTTATATATATATATGTTTATATACACACACACAGAGGGAAGGAGATATGCGTATATGTTTATATATATATATGTTTATATACACACACACAGAGGGAAGGAGATATGCGTATATGTTTATATATATATATGTTTATACACACACACACAGAGGGAAGGAGATATGCGTATATGTTTATATATATATATGTTTATACACACACACATGCACACAGAGGGAAGGAGATATGCGTATATGTTTATATATATATATGTTTATACACACACACACAGAGGGAAGGAGATATGCGTATATGTTTATATATATATATGTTTATATACACACACACAGAGGGAAGGAGATATGCGTATATGTTTATATATATATATGTTTATATACACACACACAGAGGGAAGGAGATATGCGTATATGTTTATATATATATATGTTTATATACACACACACAGAGGGAAGGAGATATGCGTATATGTTTATATATATATATGTTTATATACACACACACAGAGGGAAGGAGATATGCGTATATGTTTATATATATATATGTTTATATACACACACACAGAGGGAAGGAGATATGCGTATATGTTTATATATATATATGTTTATATACACACACACAGAGGGAAGGAGATATGCGTATATGTTTATATATATATATGTTTATACACACACACATGCACACATATATGTACACACACAGAGTGAAAGATAAAGAAAATATGGCAAAAGTTAAATAACTGTGTGTGGGTGTGTGTGCGTGTGTGAAGATTTCTTTCTTTCCCTAAAATCCAGGAAGCGTCCCCCTCCTAGCTATTGACTTCTCAGTCTTTCCCTGGCCCCTGTTTCACTCATGTGCCAACTTGAATATAAATTCTTACAAAATAACTCTCATTTTAAATCCTGAACAGATTAGCTCCTTCCTTGAGGTTCTAAGGTCTCTCCTTTCCTGACCCCCTGATCTCCACAGTTCGTTTTCTTAAATAGCTTATCTCTGTTAAAAACCAAATTTTCCCATGACTCATTCTGGGTGAATAACATCATCTTTCTGACACAGAAGGGGTTTGCCTAAGTTTGACATGCTTTGCTCATTGAGGAGCTGTTTGCTGGGATGAGGGGCACAACGGGGTTATAGGGCCCTGGGATGCACTACAGGGGGTGGTCTGCAGTCCCACAGGGATTTATAAAATTCTCCTGGAACTTTACAGATGTTGATGAAACACTCAAGGAAAGATTCGCCTTTTTCACTATCATCACATCTGCATTCTAATCTCTCGTCTTCTGTTGGCTTTTTACTAACAAGAAGAAAGCTACTTTCTGAATTTGATGTATCATGCCTCTGTTTTGGAAACTGTCTTCTGCTTCAAAGCATTTTCCTAAAATCTCTAATCAGAATCTTTTGCAGAAATGAAGGGTATTCACAGTCACCATCTTCGGTATTCTTACGGAATCTTATATGTGGATCCCCAAAAAAATTAATGCAAATTATACTCATATGCGATGAAAAGTAAAACTATGTCCTCTATGAGAACTGACGGTAATTTTTCAAAATGTAGCCACTTTGTTTCTCCACACTGTCAGCAATAAGGAAAAAATGCACATCTCCTATTATCTCTAAATTTTATTTTCGCCCCTTGCTGATGACCATGGAGAATTTTAATTCTTACCTTTCATCAGTTGGTCTGATTTTCTCGAATCATTTGACATTAGTTTCTTTCAGGCATTATGAAAGGAATGAGATAGAGAAGTGGAGGTAAGATAGAGGACAAGCAATAGCCAGTGAGCTGGCTTTTCAAAATGTGTGGAGAAAGTGTTGGAAATGGGATACACCAGGGATGGCAATCACAAATGTACACAGCAGTCAGAAGGCACCGTGAAAGAGTGAAGCAAGTCTGGGTATAAAAACTGCTCTTCCCTTTAACAATTGGAATCCTTCCAGGTGTTCCCCTAGAAACATGGGGCTCTTTCAGTTTAACTTTTTTTTCTCACTTTTCCTGGCAACATGGGCACAGAAAAATATTTTTCTAGTCTAAGGAAAGCAACAATGCAAGTGAAATAATAAATAACAACTGACAGGCGGCTTCAGGGTCAGCGAGATAACAGGGAGCCACATGAGAGGAAACCACTGCTGGGTGAAAGCGGATTATTGGCAGGTGGGAACGTGAACCCCATGGGGACAGACCATGATTTTTAAGAAAAGCCAAATACAGATTTTAGGGTATAGTCTAGCAATTTTTGAAAAAAGTCTATAAGCTGCATTCAATTTCAATGCTAAGGCTGCCATTGATGGCCCCTATTTTATATATAAGTGAAGTGACATTGTATCAGACATTGAAACCTGAACTATGCTGTTGGCTTAAACTGTAGTAACAGTATTAGAGATTTAACATTGCAAAAAGTATTATTTCCTGGAAGATTTGTGTAGATGATGGGGATGGTTGTTGTCTCCTTTTTAAGAATGCTGTTTGTGAGAAGAGTATACATCAGGACAATTTTGAGAGCAGTCTCACTTCGCAGTAAGAGTGTAAAACCCCATGACAATCAAGGTCCTGTGGCCATTTTAATTCAGGAAGAGAATAAACCAACCGACTCAAGCAAAGGAGTAATTTCCACTTGGTCTGAGAGCATTCACCAACTTACACCAGTTTAAATACTGCATGATAGAAGGCAGGTGGCACAGCTACAGAAAAACAAATCACTTTATCCCAAGTACAGCACAAGATAAGTGCCATGAATTTCCAAGGACAATGCTAAGAGTTGCCTTGTCATAGAAACCATGAATGATACTATTTGCCTTTCCCTCTGAGCGGAGCATGATGTGTTTGCTTTGGCAGCCACATCCGGCACACGCAAGGAGTCCTGACACATACGATTTCTGTGAATCGCCTGCCCTTCCGTTGCACTAGTCAACAGGAGGCAGGAGACAGGGTGAAGAGGGCAAGTGAGAAGCCACTCTGTCATCTACCCAACTGATCTCTTTCTCTAGCTGTAAATCCTGAGGTAGAAATTGGCCTATGCTCACCCTATTCCTCAAATATGGAGCACGAGTTGGTTTCACGACATCTTCTGACAAAGGAACCCCACAGGTGTGGCAGAGGGCCTGAGGAGGGCTGGGAGAAGCTGATGGCCACGATTTCTTGGCAGGAACTCGTGAAGCCCCTAGTCTACTGCCAAGTGTCCCAGCTATGGCTCAGCTCCTCTCAGCCTCCTGGTGGCTTTTCTCATTCCACAAGGAAGCAGCTCATTCAATGAACCATATGATGCACAGAGAGAATCTACCTCCCCTTTAAAATTAAAAAGAAGAGAAAACAACAGTAGATAAAATGATAATTTCCTAGCTTTTGTCTCTTCTCTCACTTTCTAGCTAAGTGACCAGTGATGCTGATGATTTATTCAGAGTGTGAGGGACAGGATTTCGGTGCCTCTGAAACCACTTCTACTCCCCCTTCTGTCTCTGCTTCCACCGCCCCACCACCCACCCCAAGGACTTGCCTCAGGACAGAAGAAAACAAACTCCATTTGGATGGATGGCTATAAAAAATAAGCAAGACTGAGAGCTCATGTATCTGGTAAAGAGGATCCGTATCTCCAGCCTGAAAAAGGCCAGCAGTAAAGGACCAAGGCAGCCGGCCAGCAGTTAAGTAAGACAAATGAATGCATTTGTTCTCTTTTTCCCTTCTCCTCTTCTTTCCTCCCCTCCCCTACCCTCCTTTTCCCTCTTCTCTCCTCCCTTCCTTTCCCTCTCTTCTCTCTCTCATTATCTCTCTCTATCACTATCTCTATCTTCCTGTCCCTCTTTCTCTCTCTCTCTCTCCTCTCCCTACCCAAGAACACTGAAGATTAATGTGTTTATCATATCCGAAAGAAAACAGCATTTGGGGAGTCTATTCTCACTTCACCAATGGTCCATCCTGACCAATCTGGTACCTGCAAACTGGTGGGGATTTTTGTTTTACTTAAATCAGGCCCTACCTTTAGCCACAGATCACCTTGAGATTCCATGTACTGGAGGTCCACTGAGCCTGTGGGCCCAGCTGGGATCATATTTCATAAAACTCCCAAATATTTCTTTGCGACATGAGGTTCAAGAAAGGCAGCATGAGCAGAGCCCTGGTGTGACTGCTCAGCCATTTGTGATCATCTCCAGCAACTCTTTGTCTGGTTCTAGCCAGAAACTTCAGGTTATAGAGGAAATCTGCATAGCACTTTCTCAAGGACAATAATTGGAAGCATTGTTCTTTTAGAAGCATAATGATATATATGATATATCTCAACAAACTATATGGATGCCAGATGGTATTGCAAATATTATTGGTGTTCCACCCATATCCCCGGATATCATACCATATCCTGATTTTGGTGTGCTCCCTCCTATTTCAGGGGCCAAGATCTGCATCTCTTTGCTTTGAGGCTTTTTCCAAAGTCACAGAAGGCTTATCTGCCCAGCTTGAGTAGAAGCAGGACATTAGACGCCACCCCCAAGCAGCCTACAACCAATGACTAATGGAAGTTGGTGTAAAAATACCCTAGCTTCCACTCCACTCAGGAGGGGTAACTATGAAACATCTTCCCAAGAAACCACTTACACTTGAATTCCTGGTACAAAGTCTATTTCGGGGGTAAATCCAACCATGAAAGAAGATGATAAATGCTATGTTAAAAAATAAATAGGAAGAGAGGATGGAGAGGGCCATGGGAGGTAATTTTAAATGAGGAGATCGGGGAAGGCCTCACCGATAAGACATAAGTGATATTTGAGGAAAGGCCTGAAGGATGTAGGAGAGAAAGATGTAGATATGGAAGTGGGGATGTTCTGGATAAAAGCAACAGCAAGGGTAAAGGCCAAGAAGCTAGTAAGTAGAGCAGTGCCATGGGCTGAATGTTCGTGTCCCCCAAATTCATATGTTGAAGCCCTAATCCCCAGTGGGATGGTATTTGGAAGTGGGCCTTTGGGAGATAATTAGGTTTAAATGAGATCATGACACTGAAGTCCTCTTGATGGTATTAGTGCCCTTATAAGGAGATAAAGGGAGCCAGAGTGTTCTCTGCCATGTGGCAATACAGCGAGAAGGCAGCCACCTATGAACCAGGAGGAGAGCCCTCACCCAAACCCGACCATGCTGGTACCCTGATCTTGGACTTTCAGCCTCCAGAACCAGGAGAAATAAATGTTGGTTGTTTAAGCCACCCAGCCTATGGTATTCTGTTATAGCAGCCCAAACTGACTAAGACAACTGGTCATACAAGCAGGGAAAGACAGGAGATCAGTGGGGGAGGACATAAGAGATGTACTAGGCACATCTAAGTGGACACTTTCAACTCCACCATTTTATATTATGACCGCACGTTAGTGATTGTGGGTTCTAACATCTAAACCTGATTCCAAAGTATACCCTGTTACTTAAAGTCAGGAAATGTGGTAACAGCAAGCAGAGAAGCTGACAGCGGTGGCAAGGGCTGTGTGTGAACATTTCAGGATCTCCGCAAACAGTCATCTGTGGTTTTTGTAAAGTAAACTTTCTATATTGACTTGCATGCTTTCCTATTGTTAACTACATCTTATTGCTAGGCTTCAGGGGTGCTCTGGGAGCATTCACGTTCCCAATCATCAACTGATTTGAACCTTTTAAGTTGCTGTTTCTGGTCCAATGCAATTATCTTTTGGCATCAGTTTCCTTGTCTGAAAAATGGCCCCACCAGCCTTGACCACCACTGACACCAGCATGCCTGTTTGGAAAACACTCAGCCATTCCCTTAGGTGAGGTCAAAAGAACAGAAAGAGTATGAAGGGGGTTGAGGATATAACTTTTAGATTGTTATGGGGAGAAGAGACTCCTCCTACTTTTCTAAAGCCACATGTCAGAGAAGGGAATTCCTTCTATGCTAATCCAACCAAAAAGCCCATCTTTGCATGAATTCTTTCAATGATGGAGAACTCACTGCTTTGCAAAATGGTCATTCCAGTTCTCATGCCCGATTGATTATATTAAAAGTTCTCCATTATTTTGAATTAAACTCCAAAAAACTTTCTAAGCAACTCAGAAGCAGCATCTCTTTCATGTGACAATCCTTTACATGACTGAAGAAAAACAACCTACCTGCCTTCTTTTCCCTCTGCCAAACATTGGGTCAAGTCTATAGAATGTTCCACATATGATGTGATTGCCAGCTCTTGGACATAACTTAGATGATTGACTTGTCAACAACAATATTAACTGTAAAGGTTACTGCTCACTTGACGCTCTTCTAAGTGCTTTCACTTCAATTATCTCACCTAATACTCAAGTAGTCCTCTGTGGTAGGTACAATTATTATTTCCATTTTGTAGATGAGGACAATATGAAATATAGAAGCTAAACAATTTGCCCAAGACATATAACCAGTAACTAGTGGAGCCAGACACTCAAACTTGCTAGTCTGACTCCAGGGCTCATACTATTCTCTATCACTCTGCTCTACCACCTTTCCACTAACAAAACCACGACTAGCAAGTATGAGTCCAGACTAAGCCTCAGACCTTCTGCCTCCCAGTCCAATGCTCTTTCCACCATGTCACATCATCCTGACTGCTGATGGAATGCCCTTGGGAGAAAGTAGGGGGCCTTGGGGAGGCAGAACTAGGGTATAGAATTCCCAAATACAAATCCCCAGGGGAACTGGATATCTATAGAGCTTTTACTTCTGTTGCCACAAGTAATCTTCCCCATTTCTAAATTTAGTCAGGAAAATTAACATTGGCAAAGACAGAAAGGCAGCCTTGCTCTAGAAAAGACTCCAAGATTCTCCCTAATTCCCACACCTTAGGCACCAGTGAAGACAAAGCTCAGGGAAGTCCTCACTTTGAACCAGGAAGGAAGCAATGGCCTCCAGCCACAGGTCCTTGTCACCTGAGGCTATTGAGATGGTGAAAATTCAGAGGTGAAAGCTTCCTTTGTGTAGTGTTTTCCTTCTTATTGAGAGGTGGAGTAAGGAGAAAGGGATGGCCTCAGCTTTCAAAGCTGAATCTGAAAGATTTCATCAAGAAAGTGAACTTTCAGGAAGGGCTCATGAGGAAAAATCTCAGAGAAAAGAACCAAGGAGGGAGACAGAGATGACAATTGTCAATGGTATTATTCCACGGCAGCAGGCAGGGTGATTCATCTGATGAAAGTCAGCTCATGTCACTCTGCTCAACACTCTAACAGCTTCTCTCTTCCCTCCCAGGAGGTTATTCCAGAAAGGTGCTTCATAGTCCTTATTCAAGATTCTGCTCAAGTTATATTATGAAAGAGACCCATCCTCACCCTCTAACCCAGTTTAACCCCCCTCTATCCCCTTTCTCTGCTTTATTTTACTTACTAGTGTATATCACCACCTGATGTATGGTTCATTTATTTTTTTGTTTTTTGTCTCTCCTCCTCCCAACCCCAGAATATAACACCATGGAAGAGATCTCAGACTCAGTCTAATTTTTTTCCTTCTGTAGCCCAGCACCTAAAACTGAGCCTGGTATATGCTGACAGATGAATGAGTGAAACAATAAATGAATAAAACTAGGAGGAAAAGAGGAAGCAGATGGGTAAAGATATTAGCAAAAGGATGAATGATTCCAATAGCAAGGAGACCTGAAATCTGAGATTTGTAACCTGAACATGGATAGGAAGATGGGACAAGGTGAGAGGAACTGATAAGTCTTTAATGGTTTAAAAAATAGAAACATTCATCTTGTCTTCAAACCTATTGAGGGCCTATTTTAATACTCTTTCTCTCTGATCTCACACACAAAAAGATGATTCCAATAGCTTCTATTTATTGAGCCAGACACATGATCTGCAGTAGCTCCAGTCTTCACATGACCCTGAGAGCAATAAATTATTATCCCCACTCTGCAGATGAGGAAAATGGGGCCAAAAGTTAAGCAATTTATTCACAATAGCCAAAAGTTGAAAACAATCCAAATGTCCATCAATGGATGAATGGATAAACAAAATGTGATATATCCACAAAATAGAATATTATTTAGCCACAAAAAGAGATGAAGTAATGATGCATGCTACCACATGGATAAACCTAAAAACCAGGAGGCTATGTGAAAGAAACCAGACACAAAATGTCACATATTGTATGATTCCATTAACATGGAATAACCAGAAGAAGTAAATCCATAGAAACAGAAAGCAGATTGGTTGTTGCCAGGAGCTAGAAGGAGAAGGAAGGGGAGTGACTGCTTAACAGGTGTGTATGAGGTCTTCTTTGGGGGTGAAGAAAATGTTTGGGAACTAGATAGAGGCTATGGTTGGACAACACTGTGAAGGTACTAAATGCCATTGTATTATATACTTTAAAATGGTTGATGTTACACTCACCTCAATAAATTAAATTAAATTAAATTGAAAGGTTAGCAACGTGTATGATGTTAAAGTGAGTTCTTCAAGTTGAAAGAATGCTAAACAGTAATAAGAAATTATATGAAAGTATAAAATTCATTGGTAAAAGTAAATATATAGACAAATACAGAATACTGTAATACTGTAATGGTGGTGTGTAAATCACTTTTGATTTTAATACGAAAGTTTAGAGATAAAAGAATTAAGAATAACAATAACTACAAATATTTGATAATGGATTCACAATATTAAAAAAAATGTAAATTGTCACATCAATACCACAAAGTGTGGAGGGGGAAGAAGTCAAAGTATAGAGCTTTTATACATGATAGAAGTAAAGTTATCAGCTTAACATAGACTCATAAATGTAAGATATTTTATATAAGCCTCATGGTAACCACAAAGGAAATACCTATAGAAGATAAACAGAGAGAAAGAAATCGAAGAATATTACTACAAAAAATCAACAATATGAAAAAGGAAGAAAGCAAGAGAAGAAAAGAGGAGCAAAACAGAAGACAATTAACAAAATGTCAATAGTAAATACTTTCCTATGAATAATTACTTTGAACATAAATATGTTAAACTCCCCAATCAAAAGAATAGCTGAATACATTCAAAAAAACAAGAACAAATTATAGGCTATCTGCAACAGACTCACTTCAGATTTAAGGACAAACATAGGCTACAAGTGAAGAGAGGAAAAAGATATTCCATATAAATGGTAAAAAAAAAAAAAAGGAAGGAGAAATCACTGTACTTATATCAGACAAAATAAACTTTAAGTCAAAAACTGTTATTAGAGGCAAAGAAGAACATTATATAATGATAAAAGAATCGATTCATCAAGAAGATATAACAATTCTAAATATATATCTACCCAACAACAGAGAACCTGTTGACAGATCTGAAGGGAGAAATAGATAGTAACACAATAATACTAAAAGACATCAATAACCCACTTTCAACAATGGATAGAACATCCAGACAGAAGACCAACATGGAAATGGAAGACTAGACAATATCATAGACCAAACAGACCTAACACACATATACAGAGCATTCCACTCAACAGCATTAAAATGCACATTCTTCTCAAGCACACATGGAACGTTCTCCAGGAAAGAGCACGTGTTAAGTCATAAAAGTAGTCTTAACAATTTTAAGAAGATTTAAATCATACCAAATATCTTTTCCAAAGCACAATGGAATAAAACTAGAAATCAGTAATAGAAAACTAGAAAATTCACAAATATGTGGAAATTAAACAACACGCTCTTGAATAACCATTGGGTCAAAGAAGACATCAGAAGAGAAATCAGAAAATTACTTGAGACAAATGAAAATGAAAATACAACATAACAAAATCTTATGGGATGCAGCAAAAGCAGTACTAAGAAGGAAGTTTATAGTGATAAAACCTACATTAAAAAAGAAGAAAGATCGGGGCTGGCCCCGTGGCTGAGTGCTTAAGTTCTCGCGCTCCACTGCAGGTGGCCCAGTGTTTCGTTGGTTCGAATCCTGGGTGCGAACATGGCACTGCTCATCAAACCACGCTGAGGCGTCCCACGTGCCACAACTAGAAGGACCCACAACGAAGAATATACAACTATGTACAGGGGGGCTTTGGGGAGAAAAAGGAAAAAAATTTTTAAAAAGTCTTAAAAAAAGAAGAAAGGTCTTTAAAAAAAACCTAACCCTAAACCTCAAAAAACCAGAAAAGAAAGAAAAACTTGGCCCAAAGTTAGCAGAAGGAAGGAAATAATAAAGATTAAAGCAGAAGTAAACAACATGGAGAATGAAAAAATCAACAAAATTAAGAGTTGGGTTTTTAAAAAAGATGAACAAAATTGAAAACCCTTTAGCTAGACTAAGAAAAAAAGAGAGAAGACTCAAATAAATGATATCAGAAGTGAAAGAGGAAATATTACATCTGTTACCATAGAAATAAAAAGGATCATAAGAGACTACACAAGAGAACCCTTGTGTGCTGTTGGCAAGAATGTAAAATGGTGTAGCCATTATGGAAAACAGTAGTAAGCTTCCTCAAAAAATTAAATACAGGGCTAATATACAATCCAGCAATCCCACTTCTGGATGTATATCCAAAAATTTGATATGAGGATCTCAAAGCGATATCTGCACTCCCATGTTCATTGCAGCGTTAATCACAATACCAAGATATGGTAACAACGTAAGTATCCAAAAGTGGATGAATGGATAAAGAAAATGTGGTATATACACACAATGGAATATTATTCAGCCTTAAGAAAAAGGAAATCCTTCCATATGAGACAACTTGGATGAACCTGGAGGACACGATGGTGACATAAACCAGTCACAGAAAGACAAATACAGCATGATCCCACTTATGTGAGGCACCTAAAATAGTCAAACTCATAGAAGCAGAGAGCAGAATTGTAGTTGCCAAGGGCTGGGGGCAGGAAGAAATAGGGAGTAGTTGTTAACAGGCATAAAGTTTCAGTTATGCAACATGAGTAAGTTCTAGAGATCTGCTGTACCACATTGTGCCTATAGTTAACAGTACTGTATTGTACACTTAAAAATTTGTTAAGAGGGGCCAGATCTCATGTTAAGTGTTCTAACTACAATTTAAAATAAAATAAAATGAATATTCACCATGTATCAGAAACCTAATTGGAAATTTACCTGATAGCATGTTTCCAATCATATGATTTCTCAGTTTTACAATCTGGGAGGTGGAATTCATAACATCAGCCTGTGCTTATATCCCACCCCCAAACCCCACCCACCACGCACACACAGACATACACACAAGATAGAGATGGAGAAAGCACATAAGTCAGAATCAATTTTTCCCCTAGTGCCAATTGGGCACTTCATGAGGAACATTCACTTTACTGTCACTTAGGGTTTATAAACTTTAGCACTGGAGCAGAGAACCTTGTTAAAATACAAAATCAGATTCAGAAGATGGAGGTGTGGTCTGAGATTTGCATTTCTCATAAGCTCCCAAGTGATGCTAATGCAGCTGGTCCAAAGACCACATTTTGAGTAGCATAGCCTGAAGAAACCCATGTAGATATTGTAGAGACTAACAGCCATTGCATTTTATCAAGCATGCTCAGCTCTCTCTCTTTGGGTTTAGGAGACATGGATCCTTATCAGTCAACAGTCCTCTCCCAGCATCTTCCTACTGCATGTTCACATGGAGAAAATTATTCCCATTCCCATGTTCATAAAAGCTGGCTAGCCTAGCTGCTTATCCACTAGTGTGGGCTTCTTTGGAAAGAAAGAAACATCGTCTCACACTAGGAATGCCTTATATTTACACATGGTTTCTAATTTACCAAATGCACTCACACATGTCAACGCCTATCAGCCTCACAATGATCCTCAGAGGTAGAACACAGGGGTGTACTATAAACCCATTTGACAGAAGCGAGCAAAACACACTTCAGAGTTGGACTGATCAGGAAAGGCTTTTAGAAGAAAGTGATATTGAATATGAAGATCAAGAATGGATAGAGATTCGAGTAGACAAGGAGTGGGGGAAATAGCATTCCAAGAAGGGAAGATGAGATTCAAACATGCCGTAAACATATATTTAGCCACTACTCTAAAACTCAGTATAATCAGCAGGACCAAAGATGTTTTAATTATTCTGTGGGAAGTAGGCACCATTAAAGAATTTTAATTCAGAGCGTGATGTTGTCAGATTCAGTGTGGAAGCATTTGAGTTTCACATAGGCAAGGCTGGTGAAAGCAAAGCCATCCGGGGGATGTTGAAGGGGAAGAAGTGAAAAATGATGAAGGCATGAACTGAGGCACTAACAGTGGAAAGGGAAAAAAGATATTTACAGGATTTTCTGTGTGATTACATGTAGAATGTGACAGAGGGAACATTAATAGTTGAAGCCATCAAAAAAGATATGACTTTATATCTCAAGTGCCATAAAAATGTGCGTACCCTTTGACCTATGTCTCACTGGGATTTTAGGCTAAGGAAATAAATCTTCCAAAGGCAAAATCTCTTTATACAAATATGTTCATTGCAGCATTATTTATAAGAATAAAACTTTGGAAACAACCTAAATGCTCATAACACGGTATGATTAAATAAATTATTGTGCAATAAGATTATAATGACATTATAAGATTAAAAAAATTATTTGAAGGATAGTTTTAAAAGACCTAAATAAACAAATATATCTCTCTATTTCCTGGGTGGGAAGAATTAATGCCTTAAAGATATCAGTTTTTCCCAAATTAATAGATAAATGTAATTTGGACAAATTGATTCTAAAATTTTATGGAAAAATAAATATATCATATTTATCAAGAAAATTTTACAAGGAAAGACTGAAAGACTTGCACTAATAGGTATTATAATATACTATTTTTACAATACAGTTGTCAAAATTTTGCATTATTGGCACATAAATAGGCATTCCAAACAAAACAAAGTAGTGTCCACAATACATGTAAATGTATATGGAAATGTAATGTATGATATATGATACTGGAAATCAGTGGAGAAATCATGGATTTTTCAGTCAAGGGTAATGGTATAACTGACTATGCATTCAGAAGAAAATAAATTTAATTCTCTAGCTCATATAATATTTAAAAACTATTCCTAGGATAATTAAAGATTTATTTTTAAACAGAGAACTTAACAATATTAGAAGCAAAGAAGAAATCCAGAAATCACAGGGCCTTAATAGAATATGCTTCACAACTTTGAGTAGGTAAAAACTAAAACATTTTGTGCAGTAAAACAGCCCATAAACAAAATCAAGAGAAACTCAACAGACAAAGCAAAATGTTTATAACATATTTAACAAAGTGTTAATATGTCTAATAGTAAGGAGACCTCAAAGATTAATTTTTAAAAAGATAAACATGCTAGAAGAAAAATAAGCATAGAATTGAACAATCAGAGCATTAGAGAAAAAAATCAAATAATAATAAATATGAACTCAAGAGACCGTGAATTAGAACAGTAAGACACCATAGTTTGCTTACCAGACTGGCAAAAATTAGATTGATAAAATCCACTGCTGGCAAGGATTTGAGAAAACATCTTTGGTAGAAATGTATATTGGTAGGAGTCTATATTACTAAATATTTTGGGAAGAATTTGGATGTATATATGAAAATTTAAAATGTTCCTACCCTATAACTTGGTAATCTCACTTCTAGGACATTGTTCTGTAACATTTTTGGAGAGCAATTTGGCAGTGATCTATAAGAATTTTAGTTCTCATTCCCTTTCACCCAACAATGCCATTTTTAAGAATCTATCCTAAGGTACATGCAAAAATAATCACGGCAACACTTTTTACAATAAAAAGTTGAAATTACTAAAGACCTAACAATGGAAGAATGCTAGAATAAACTGCAAACTAGGCAGCCATTACAAAGAACGGTTTAAGTCTACAGCTAGCAACCTAGAAGATATAATTTCATTGAGCTTAAAAAAGACAAGTAACAGAAACTATTCCCTTATTAGTTTAAAAAAATATATGCATGTGTATATAGAGACATGACTATATACATGTAGGAAAAAGGATGGATACGCCCCATATGTTAATGGTGGTCACCTCCGGAGATGAGATTGGATGAAAGAAAGAGGGTGTGTGATTTGGGAGGATTATATTTTACCTTATAAATAGAGATTTCTTTTAACAGTGCTGGGATTGTGCGTGATTTTGGACTGTTTGGTATTTTTAGCATTTTCTTTAAGAAAGGAATGTAGTCTTCAAAGAAAAAAGATGAAGGACCAAAGAGAAAACTGTTCCCATTTGGGAAGGAAGAGAAAGAAGAGGAGCCGGGCCGTAGGAAAAGCCGACACAACAATGTCACAGACTGCGGGCCACTGAGGGAGGGCAGGACCGAAAGCCCAGGAATGGGAGCCTCCAGAGGAGGGAGTGAAGGGGCACACAGCGCTGCAGAGAAGCTGGGATGATGCAGCTAAGAGGGTAGCTGATGAGGATGAGTAGTAGTGGTGGAAGCTGGGGTGTACAAGGGATTAAGGCAGTCATTTTCCACTCTGCCTGTGCATCTTGGTAGAAACAGAGAAATCAGGGGCCCACCCCAAACCTCGTGAATTAGAAGCTCTCAAGCGACACCCAGACACAGTGCATTTGAAACACTCCTCGGATGATCGTGGTGTGCACTCAAGGTCGAGAACCACTGAGCGAAGGCATTGAGGGCGCAGTGAGTCAGGGAAGCTGAGGACTGCAGGTCATTCTTTCACTAAGTCTGACAGATGAAGAAAGGAGGGAATTCAGATGTACGGCCGCCAAAAAGGTTAGCAGCTTCAAGGAAGATGTGAGGATATTGCAGGCTGATGAAGAAGCCCATGGGGCAGAAAAGATTAAATATGAGAGGAAAGTGGGGGGAAGAGGAAGGGAAAAAAAGGAACAATGTTCCTAGACTTTCTGTTATTTGTCAGGTATTTTACATATGCTATCACCATTATTATTCCTTTTACTGGTGATTAATAATCACCATTATTATTATTTTTGAGGCATATATTACTGCATCCGATTCACAGTGCAGCAAGTGAAGCTTAAGGAAGCCAAATGAATGGCAAGGACAAAACCCATGCCAATAGCTGGGCTCCTTCCTCTGCATTGGGCTGTGGAACACCGTCTTGGAGGCAGTGGGCAGGGATGGGGTCCCGGACTCAGCAGGAGGAGTAGCTTGGATAAAAGGAGGAACACATCCACTGAGACAGAGATGAGACACAGTTGAGCAAAAAGGGAACACTCATAAAGGGTCAGAGCATGTTAGTGTGTAGAGAAGGAAGCAGTGGCAAAAATTGTGGGGCAAAGCAGAAGCTGAGGTTCACCTCTTCCTTCATCATCTCTGTAAAGCTGGGGCAAATGCTAGTGGCTTAGGGACAGTGCCTGCATGATGCACAGCAGAGGAGAAAGCCAGCCTTGCCCTTCCCTGCCAGTGAGACGTGCATTAGTCACTCAACAACCAATTTGTCACCTGCTGGAAGCCATAAGCACAGAGGAGCTGCGCTGCCCGCAGCTGACTGGAAACCACAAGGAGGAAAAGCAAGGTCCCTACCTTCCAAGAGCTGTCAGTCTACAGTTACCCAGAGTGATGTTTTTTTCACCAGCTGTTAAAATTGCCTCATTAGAACAACTCCACAAACCTCAGAGATCCTTTGCTTTGCAAAGGTCATATAGAAATAGTCTACCATTGACGATCCCTGGTCAGCCAGTGGTTTGGAAAATAATTAGGGGTTGCATACCCTCCTGGCCACCCATGAGCAAAAGTAACTACACCCGGATGACCACAGGAAGCATTTGAAGGCTGTGCATGAAAGACACATCTCCCCTGAGCTAAGAGACACAGAGGGAGTCTACGGCTTAATTGCGCAGACCCATGCTATTGAACAGGAAGCAGCAGGTGATTATGCTTATGCAGGTGCCTCTGGACTTCGAATCCAAAAGGCTCGCCAAAGCATCCTGGGATTTCCAATGTCTTCCTGGGGCCTGGACAGTGGTTGCTGCTGAATGTCGTTTGCCAGTTCTTCCAGAATGGCTATCAATCAAAGGGGGAAAGCTCAACATTCTAGTAACATTTTTTTTTGTTGAAACTCAATAGTCTTTGTTTAAAATATCTTCTTGGTGCCCCTCTGGGTAATAAAACAATCAGATGCGATGTTAATTAACGGCATCAAACTGACACTAGCAGCTTACTCATTGAGGGATAACTATTTGATTCAGGCAGCTACCACTATTTGTTTCGGTACTTTGCAAGAGAGAAGGTGGCAGTGGTGCAGGGTTTTGCTATTAACAACAACAAAAAAGCCAGAACCACATACAGCCCTATTAGAAAAGATGAATTGTATATTTGTGGAAAACCACAAAAGGGTGGATTATATAGGCACGACTAATGTTCCTGTGTAATACTTAGATGGCAGAGAATAACCACAGCACCCTGCAAGTTTCCGCTTTGGAGTTTCAAAAAAGAAAGCAAAACCTGCTTGGGTCACGGACTGTTTATTTTCTTTCGCCCCTATCACGCTGACCCCTCCTTCTTCTCATGGAAGGTGAGACTGAAATCTCTGGAGCCCCCCTCCAACGTGGCCACGCTGCCGTTCAACGCTATTCAGAAATAAGGAAAGAAATTTGACAGGGAGACACTCCACATCTTGGTTGCCAGGAGAGATACCATCTTTGAGGTCATTCAATTTATTAAGACATTTTTATTATTGTTTCGTCTGTTTATTTTTTGGTACCGTCTCAATGGAAGACGTGGGGCCCTGATCATGCAAAACCAACAGGGGGGCATCAGTTCTTTCTTCTCCACGTCTTTGCGGCGTTCTGGCTCCACCGACTCCCTCCCTCACCTGGTAAAACTGGCAGGCTCTGGACATTTTGCATGCTGAAGAAAATCACTGTTTTGCCTCCAGCAAGGAACATAACTGTTGCAACACTGACTCCTCCTCTACTGAAGAAAGAGTGAACAAGTGCACTGAGTTGAGCTTCTTCTCACAGAGCCAAAGGGCTGGGGACGTGGAGCCGAGACACCCATCTGGGCTGGGCTTTCCCCCTCCTTTGCTTTCTGTCTTACTCGCTCCTCTTCCCTCCTTCTGGATTTTACCGGCTGTTCATGAAACATCTTTACGCACAATGGACCTCCTCGTCCTTTTGCAGGAAGTGCTCACGGGCTGATATGGCAGACTTTGCTTCCCGGCAAAAGTGAGTAGCCACGACGGGCTGAGCCCGGGCGGACGCCGAGGGGCTGGGGACCGCGCGGACCGCGCGCGGGCGGCGGGGCTGCGGGTTCGAGGCCGGGAGCGAGGGCAGCCGCGGGCGCGAGCTGCGCAAGAAAACCCCAGAAATCCGGCAGAGCCGGCAGAGGGGCTGCCCGGCCGCGGCAACCTGTGGGAAAGCCGGGCTCTGACCGCACTGATGTCCCTTCTCACAGGAACTAGAAATACTAGCCCCCATGCCAGCTTTTACAACTGCACACATTAGTATTTTTATAAGGCATCTTCAGATGCACCCTGGAGAATGAGTTTCGGCGTAATTGTGGGATTTTCAGAATGTAAATGATTTATGTCAAATTGGAAAGAAAAATATCGGGGAGGGAGAAGAGGCTCAGACAGGTGAGGTGATGACAAAGGACTTAAGGATTCTCCCAGCAGCAGCCGCAGCAGCAGCCTCTGGGGTATCCGGTGGGGAAAGTTTAGTGCTACCTGTGCTGACCCGAAAGGCGCAGCTCCCCCCAAAAGGCAATGGGGGTAGTGGCAGGTAAGCAGCCTCCTAGTTGTACCTCGTTAACGGAGCAAGAGACAGGCCGATTGACCTCAGCAGAGCAAAGCAAGTCGGAGAGGAGCCTGGAGGGAGCGGCGAGGAGGGGAGAGGAGGAGGCAAGTCAGGCAAACTCAGCTTGCTGGGGAGTCTGCGTCGGAGGGGAAAAGCGGGGCTGCAGTTCTAGCTCTTTGAGTAGGAACATACGTTTTAGTGACCTCTACCTGTATCCTGGGGAAGAAGCCCACGTTGCCCTAAAAACAAGCAATTTAGGATTTTCTATGACTGGACTTGAGAATGGTTGCAAAACGTTATTAATCTTGAGGGATTAGTTTGTCTTTATTCATCAAGTTGGCTGGCAAAGATTTCCCACCTGAGTCTCATGCTTCTTGGTCAGTGGAGTGCTGCTAATTCTAGCCCTGTCTCTGGCTGTGAAAACTTGGGTGGGACACCTGTCCTCTCTGAGCCTCAGTTTTCTTTGCAACATTTAGGGAAATTAATTATTCCATACATATCCCATTAAACATTTTACTTGTGCTATATGTGTGTGTGTATATGTGTATACACATTATATGTATATATATACATTATTATATAGTATATATATAATGGGGTAAAAGTGCTTAATAGTGTAAAGAAGAAACATGAAAATTTTAATTTTAGAGGTTCTTAGAAATTAGGTATCATGGGTTCTTTTGAGAATTAGCTCTGAGTCTTCTTGCAAGGGAAAAAGATTTTATTATGGAATGTACAAGTTTTGCAAGCAATCCCTGAGGGTTTGTGGACACCCCGTGAAGACCTTGCCTGAACCCCAGGTGAACATCCCTTGCCTTCCTTTTGAGGACCTGCATCAAGACCATCCAGCCAAACCTCTGCCGACAGCTGGGCTGGCTATGGGAGTCATCTACAGCCTCCCCTGGGGTCTAGGGTCAGCCATGCCGCTGTAGGAGAAAGCCCTCCTCTCATGTGTGAGCCACCAGGACCCTGTTTCCCAAGGGCTCCACCAGTCTCTGCCCCCTGGGGAACTCTCCTCACAAACTCTTTTAATGACTTTCCTAAGGTGATGGTCCTCACCCGTGGAGTTTTCAGTCCTACAAACAGCACTGGAAAGCCACCTGCAGAGCATCGCTGTCTGTCTCAAAGAGAGCTCTTCAGATCCCCTGCTGGATGTTAGACAGTGGGGCCAAGACTGTTTTGAAACGAAGTGCCATTTGCTCCCCAGTGTATAGTAGGACTAGTAATGGTGTGCTTTCGGACCTCTGCACTTTTCCTTTAAGGTACTAGGGACTTGCGTCTTGTGGGACCTGGGTCTTCCATTGGCAGTGTCTGTCAGGTGTAGCAGAGGACACACGGAGCTTGGAGCCTAATAGTCTGGGCTTCAAATCTTCACTCCCACACTTTGGCAAGTCACTGAATTTCTCTGAGCCTCCTTTTTCCTGCTGTAAAACAGGAAACAATACTGCCTTTCTTGCATGGCTGTTAGGAAAATGAAAAATGGAAATACCTGATCAATAGCCAATGATAAGCTGCTATTGTTTATATCAATGTGGAGTTACAGGTAAGTGTTAACTAGTCTCATGCTTTTTTAGAGCAGCGTACTCTCTCTCCTATGGGGCTTACACTAGCAGCAGAATGAGTAAACTCAGTTCTGGTCTAATTATTCTCAAATGTGAGTGGTGGGTTCAGAATAAGAGCCCAGTCTAGCGCTTCGCCTCCGTCCAGCAGAGCACTCTGTGTTGCCAGCAAGTAAAATGTGTCCAGACTAACATGATTCTCAGCCCTTTCTCTCAATTCTCTTTTGCCCCATAATCTTGAGTACAAAACAGCTAAATCTGTGCCTGTAGTTACAAACATCTTGGCATGGAAACTGGAGAGGGCTCATGGCTGCATCCATCTCCAGATGCACCAGAAACTGGCTCTGTGAAGAGAAGGGTCTCCACTGTCATTGTTCACAGCATGGCACAGATTTAGCCAATTCAGCTTATTCTTTCTCTGTCTGTTTCTCTCTTTGTCTCTCTCCCTCTTTGCAGTCCTGACCCCTAAGGTGCAAGAAGTTGGATATGTAGAAATGTAGGACAGAAATATCAGAACCTTAAAAAGAAATTGGATGTCCTCAAAGTAGCCATTCCAAAGATCGATCAGGCATTCTGGCAAGGCATTCTTGGATTCAAAAATGACAGTATAGATACTTACTATTCATTAAGCCTTCAAGATGTACTAAGCACTTTCTTACATTACATCAATTACTTTTCATAGCAACACTACAGGATATGAATTATTATTTAAAGCTTTACAGATAAGGAAACTGAGGCTTATAGAAGTTTGCCCAGTCTGCATAGCTGATAAAAGGCAGAAGGGGGATCCCAGCTCAAGTCTGTCTGATTTTGACACACACTCTTTTTCCACTACCCTGAGCTGCCAAGCTTCCTCATCAGAAAGTTGCACCATGCCAACTGAGCCCCAACCTAGTTCTTCTTCTAAAGGGCAAGAATAACCAAATATTCTGGATGATTTTAAGTGACGTGAACATATACTTTGCATGTGATATGTGTTCATAGGCAGCAATGATGAAATCACCTATGGAGAACAATTTTCACAACCCCTCCCACGTCCAGCTGTGAGGTTCGAGATAGGCAGTACCAAACCTCGGCAGGTGAGACTGGCTCTGGGCCACTGACTTCCTGTTGGATTCTTTTAAGTTAAAAAGAGACTGGAATTTCCATTCTCTACTACCTTTAGAATCAGGACACCATTTACATTTGCCTCTTTGTGTTAAGCATTCATTCATCCATTCAACAAATACTTGCAGAGCTCTGAATAAGACAAACAAGTCCTGGCTCTCATGGAGCTTCTATGCTAGAGACGGTGACAGATAAGAGGCAAGTAAACAAATATATAAATAAGATAATTTCAGATATTGATAAATGCTATGAATAAAGAGAGCCTGATAACCAAAGAGTAACAGGGCTTGGGGCATTAAAATAGGACAGCCACAGAAGATTTCCATGGGAAGGCCACCCTTGAATTTATACTGGCATAATAAGAGGGAGTCAGCCCGATGAAGGTGTGGGCAAAGGGCTGCCTTAGCAGAAGAAACCTCAAGGGAAAGATCCAGAAGTAGACTAAATGAAGCAGGAGAGTCTCAGATAAAATGAGATGGCCCCTTAGAAATCAAGTTGGGTTTTATGTAGGGGAAATTATTGTTTGAATGCCTATTATATTATTCTAGGCTGTGTGGTGTTCTTTATACCAATTTTGTTTAATCTTTCCAACAATCTGGGGAGTTATCGATCTTATTTAATCTTCCCAATGATCTACTTTTGTCTTGATTTGATGTTGAAGAAACCCAGACTCATAGAGGGTAGCAGCTAGTCCAAGGTTACAAAGCTGGTATTTGAACCCCATAGTCTGTTTTGCTTCAAAGCCCAAAACTTTTTGCTAACACAGCATGTTTCTTCTGGGAGATAACGAAAGAACTAGCAGAAGGGAAATATCAAAAGTATATTAGGTATCTGAATGCTGACAATAATTTCTATCTGATGTCCCAAATTCCAGCTAGTGCATCTAAACTTGCACTGTGCAATACAGTAGCGCTAGCCCCGTGTGGCTATTGGGTACTTGAAGTGTGACTAGTCCAAATTAAGATGTACCATAAGTCTAAAATACACCCAAGATGTCAAAGACCTAATAACAAAAAAAAATAAAATATCTCATTAATTTTCATATTGATTATATGTTAGAATGATAATATTTTGGATGTATTGGTTTAGATGAAAATTAATTAATTTCATCTGTTTCCTTTTAATTTATTTTATTGTGGTTAATAGAAAATTTTAAATCACATGTGCGACTCGCATTATGTTTCCGTTGAACAGCTGGTCTAGACTAATAAGTTGACAAAGGGATGATAGGAAATTTTTCTCCTTTCTTCCTAACGTAACTTTTTCCTCTATTCTTGGCTCAGACCTCTCAAGTCTGTCCCCAAATTCAGTTATTCAGTGAAGCAGGAAACAAGAGAAAAGGAGGTCCCTCTGCGTCCTCCCCCACTGTCATTCTTCTGCTGAGCTGGTGATAATTTGAAGCCCCCTACATCATATCACTATTGGATTTGATGAAATAGACTTAGGGCTTACATTCATCGCCACTCATCCTCTCATTCAGGCAAATCTCAAGAAGCTTTCAAACATCCTGTGACCAAAGGGTCATTTTGAATCTGGATTTGCAGTTTTACCTTTAAATCACTTCCCAATGTCTTTGTCATTCCCAGCGCTTTGTAAAATCCGACGAGGACACAGCCAGGGCACCCTGTTTGTGTGCAAAACTCATTAAATAAATCATTTCATTGTGGTAATAACTGTTTCTCCCTCTCTGTCCTTTTAGTTAAAATAGCTTGAACAAGGTGTAGTCCAGGTTTCCAGAGGCCTGCGCCAAGGACATCACAGAAGGCCATTTTGGTTTCTTTTGTCCACTAGCTAAAGCGGCCCTTGAATAACAACAACATAAATATATGACAACAACAAAATAAAGATATGATTTGTTCCTGAAGGAAAGTTTCATTTCTTCCAAAGGGAAGAGAAGTCAGATTCTGGTATTGTTAGTGACAGCCTCTGACCTGGGATACCAGAGGCCCGGATTCCACTTTTCTGTACTGGTTTGTGTGTTACCCTCACCCGCCTTCCCTCGCAGTTCTGTAGTAAGTTCAGAGTTGATGAGATAATGCAACATAAAATGCTAGTGGAGAAACGTACGATAGAGATTTTGGCCATGATTATCATAGATAACCTGAGAACCGATGGCTTTACTTCTGTAGACGCATGCCTGATGGGGAGTGTTTCCATTATAAACGCTATACAAGATGCTCTTTGAAATACACAAATAGCATTTGTTCATTTCCACCTGAAATCTAAATCTTGGAGGAAATGGCAGTAAAGAAGCTGACATGTGGGGCTGGCCCCGTGGCCGAGTGGTTAAGTTCGGGCACTCCACTTCAGCGGCCCAGGGTTTCACTGGTTCGGATCCTGGGCGCGGATGTGGCACCACTCATCAGGCCATGCTGAGGCCATGTCCCACATGCCACAACTAGAGGGACCCACAACTAAAATATGCAACTATGTACCAGGGGGATTTGGGGAGAAAAAGCAGAAAAAGAAAAAAAGAAGAAGATTGGCAACAGTTGTTAGCTCAGGTGCCAATCTTTAAAAAAAAAAATAAAAGAAGCTGACATGAGTGAACTTTAGTGTGTCTACAGTAACAGTAACAAATTTTTCAGCATCTTCTAATCCAGAAGGTCTGTACCAGACTCCACAGGGGAAATAAAATAGGAATAAACACGGGGGAAATAAAAGAGGAATAAAGCAAGGCCCTTGCTCTGGAAGAGCATATCATCTGGTTGGGAAGATGGGCATAAACATCAAACACCAGTAGCAATTAAGATAGAATTCTCTATGTGTTACATGAATGGTACACTTTGAGTCTGGGGATTGCAGAAGACAGTGTGTCCCTAAACCCTAAAGAATATTGAGAAAGACCAAGTTAGAGACAGGCATTGAAGGATGGGAGGCTAGGCGAAAGGCAGAGATGGAGAGGGCACACCAAGTAAGGAAAAATGCACAGGTGCATGGCAATGAGATTGTGCGTGGAGTGTTTGCTGATGTGAAAAAGAACAGTTGGAATCAACAGGGAAGCTTTTGAAAAATGCTGATACCTCAACCCCATCTCCAGAGTTTTTGTTTCATCAGTTTAGGAATGGGGCCTGGGTATCGGTGTTGTTGTTGGTTTTACTTCCCCAGAATATTCTAATGTGAAGCCATAGTTGAAAATCACTGAGCAAAAACACAAGGTCTTTATGTCATAATTATGAGAAATAAAATTAAAAGAGTAGTATATTAAAAGGGATTAAATGGACCATCAAGATATGTGATCTTTACTTGGTAGAAATTTTTTATCCTCATTTATTTCTATGTAGTCTTTTTAATTCGTGGATGATTGTTGTTGATGGTGATTCTAAATACTTGGATGGTGTGGCTAAAAAGTGCAACCAGCTGCCCATTCCCGTGCACTGTGCTTTAGGAGTGCCCTGTAGTCAACCCTAGCCAAGTCTGGAGCAATTGGTATCTCACAGCTGGTTGTATTCACCAGGTATGGTGTAATCATTGCAAAGGGCTTTATTATCATGCCCATTCGTGCCCACAGCAGCTGTTTTATAACTATTTATAATCTTCTCTTACCTCTCCAATTTTACAAATTGGGAAATGGAGACTAATTACTTGCCTTGGGCCTTCAGGCTAGCTGGTGACAGAGGTGAAATGAGAATTATCAGCCACTGAATTTTCCATATCTTATTTGGCTCTCAGAGTAAGTCAGCCCAGTCTCATGTTGGCATTAGAATACTCTGTACCTAACAATGTTATTTCTTTAATGAATGAATTAGCATCACAGATCAGTAGGTGAAAGATGTGTGCCTGAGCTCCGATGCTGTGATCATGAGTGTCAGCAGCCTGTGGGCAGCCACAGCCATCCCAGGATCCCCATTCCTACTGTCTTGGAGTTTCCAGCCAAGCGAAATCTTGGGTGTGCATCCACTCTTACCTCTAGAAAGGGAAGGCTCCCTGATCCAGAGCTTTAAGGCTGTTCTGACTTCTCTTCTCTGAAGCTCCTGTTCACTGAAAGTATATCGATTTTTGTTACACACCTGAGGGAGAAGAAAGCACAGCATTTTTTAGAGCTGAATTTTTAAAGAATTCCTTATAGGTATTGGGAACTTCTGGGTTTGTTGTCAATGGTGAGGCTTGGAGGTCTTTAGGAAGGGTAGTGGAATAAGGCTAGAGTCCTACCACTACAGCTTCTTTAAGAGAAGAAGATCGGTCCATTTTGTGCCATCTCCAAATGGTTATTTTCTTTTACTCTGTCCTCAAATCTGTGACTGATTTAAGAACAATTTCCAAAATCTTTATCGATAGCAAAAAGCAAGCCTGTAAAACAGCAGTTCTCGACACTGATTGCACATGAGAATCATCTTGGGAGCTTTAAAAAATATAGATACCCAGGCCCCACCCATAAACACGTTGAATCAAGATTCTGGGAATGGAGCCTAGGCATCCACATGTGCTTACAGTTCTCCAGGTGATTATAATGTGCATCAGTAAGAGCTGATCTTACTGCTCAGCCAAGATCTAAATTTTAAGTACTTACTTCTTTTTCTTCTTTTGCCTTGTTTTAGGTCACACAACCCCAAAAAACCATCCAAACCATATTTGTGTTGGGTAGCAACTTCATCATTCTACTCTTTGGGAAGCATGATTTCTAGCATAATATTAACTTTTCCATCTATATAAACTGACTCCATATTCAGAGTGGCCCTGCACAGCCTCATGACTAAAATTCCTGTATGTGCAATTTGGAAATCAGGTTGCCAGAAGCTTAATAATTATGAGATTGAAAGATAAAGGTTAAGCTTCCCTACCACGCATGTATTAAATTGCCCAATTGCTATGTTGCTCTTTAGTTAACCAACTCTTGCTTTCCTATCTCAGCCCTTTTAAAGCCAATTAACTTCATTGCTGTTAACACCCTTATTAAAAATATAATTGCAGCAGTATTCTCCAGGGACTGTGATTGGGTAGACTTTACTAGGTGAATTGGTCAAGAACTAACTAGGTTGTGTAAATCCCTCTTGGTCCTGGGAAATCATCTGGATCACAGAGGCTACTAGCATCAGACTGGGCTAGGGGAGTCATGAACTTTGGTTTGGAAAGAGCCAATTACAAGTCACCCTAAATATGGAAGAACCTAAGATATGGAAAGTGATTCTAGAATCAATCTGAGAATGATTATCCAGAGTCTAGTTAAGTCCAGAGACTTCAACCCTTTTCAGAAGGTTTTATTAATGCCAAAAAGCAACCAGGTTTTTGTACCAGATTTGATGGGGAGGGAAATGACGTACCCTTGCACTTTTCTGGAGCGTTAAGATTGCAGGATTAGGAGAAGATAAGAAATTGTTAAGGAGATCGCTGGGAGAAGATAGGCAAAGTCCTGCTGTTAGCCAAGCATCATGGGCATCAGCAATTTTGATTCACTTAACTTTTATGGAGGGTCCCCCATGTACCAGGGACTGCTGTAGGAGCTGGGGACAGAGTGATGAAGTTCCTGCCCTCGTGAAGTGTGTATTCCAGTGAAAGGAAACAGATATCCGCATTAAGAAACAAATAATAAAATCAAATAAGTTAGTGGTGTGAAGAAAACTAGTGAGGTAAAGGGAATAGAGTCTGATGAGGGCTGCTTTAAATAGGCTTGTAAGAGTTGCTCTCTCTCAAGACGTGGCATTTGAGCTATAACATCAATGTTAAAGAGAAAGTCACAGAGATCAGGGAGAAAGAAGACCAGGCAGAGGGAACAGCAAGAGCAAAAACCTTGGGGTTGGGAAAGGTTTGACATGTTCAGGAAACAGAAAGGAGACCACTGTGGCTGGACCTTAGGGAGGAAGGGATAGAAAAGCAGGCAGGAAAACAGATCAGAAGGCCGAGGTCATGGGATGAAGTCAGGATTTTAAGTGCTTTAAGGAAATCATTGGGAGGTTTTAAGTAGGGAAGTACCATGGCTTACATTGCACCTTAGAGCTCTCTCAGGCTTCTGTGTGGAGAATGGATTGTACACTGGAAGCAGAGGGAGGACCTGGAGGCCATTCAGGAGCACAGCAAGAGGTGAGGATGAATCTGCTAACGTGGCAGCAGTGGGTCGAAGAAAGATTGGGTTCAGAAGCGAATTTGGAGGTAGGGCCAGCCTGGCTTTCAGAGGGATAGGGCCAGTACGAATAATATTGGACCTTGTCCTGTCTCATAATTGCTCCTTCCCTATCCTGCCTTGGACCACTGGTTTTGAACCAAAATGGAATAACATCTAGTGCTACTTGGAAACATTCGGGATTTTGTCCTTAGCTTATTTAAGCAGGATAAAAACAAATTTCTATCCAAGGAGAAATTTCTGTTTTCTGCTTTCTACCTCCTGACCACAAAAATTTCATTCTGTCTCATAAGACCATTCTGATGGGTTTTGTTGTTTTGATTACTGTGCTCCTCAAAAGTACTGGAAATGTCACGTTCATGTTGTTGATTTACATTGTTGATTTATCTCTTTTCTGAGTATTTTGACACTTCGGCTGAATTTACCAAGTCCTTCATGCTGTCAGACCCTTACACATGGCTTTTGCAGTTTGTCACTTTCTCCATATAAATGGTAACATCCTAAAAGCAAGCATTTAATGAGCACTTAACGGTATTCAAGGCCTTGTTTTAAGACTTTCATATGTTTTAACTCATTTAGTCCTCCCAACCACCCTTGAAGAAACTGAGGCAAAAAGTGAGGTTAAGCCATTTGCCCAAGATCACACAGCTGGTAAGCAGCAAAGCCAGCTTTTGAACTGAGTTTGGCTGCAGAACTCCAGGTTCTTAGTCACTAAGCTGTGCCACTTTTTACCTGACTCCTTTTCACTCTTTCTTACGTAACTGAAGCTGCTACCTTCAGAAGTAGACTTGTTTCTCCTGCAATAACCCCAAGGTACCATTAGGAGGCACTTCAGCTGGTCACGGCTTCCAGGAGTGGGGCTGGAGGGGAAATGGCATAATTGAGAAGCTGGACAATTCAACTCTCTAGGAGGGCTTCACATCTAAACCACCTGCCATCTGCCAAGGGGAAGAGACACCCTGACCCAGGATCCTGGCTGGACAAAGTTGTCAACACCAGAGGACTCTCCATGATAGGCTCCCTCTTCCCTCTTCTGCCCACCACTCTTGCTTCCTGTTGTTCCCACCTACCTCTCCCTTCTCAAAGGGCTGAAGAAATCAAAGTTACTCAAGCTTTGCAGCAAATTCTAGTTGCCCTCCAGGGTCATCTGAGGCTAGTTTTTAGAAACTAACAGAAAAAAACAGTCATTAATTTACTTATCACATTTTTGCTTTAAAAATATTGAAGATACTCTCCAGAGTTTTATTATTAGAAGTGAAACAAGCCTGGGGAACACAATAGAGAAGAATACAATTCTTCTCTACCTTCCACTGCATATCGACTTCCAGAAAATTCTTCTCTCAAGTTACTTGGTTTTCCAATAATCGGTGTGAAAGCAATAGACCTTCCCCCCTTCCTAATGGTGGTAAAACTATGAATTGAACAGAATTGAGATTTATACGAAGAAATTCATTAAGGTTTCTTAAACTCCGTTAATGTATTCTTCTGCAATGATTATAAAGGCAGTAATTGTGATGATTCATCTATGCTCTAAGTTTTAACTTGTTATGTATTTCAATTAAATAGAAGGCATTTTCTTTTTTGTTCCGATTGCCAAGGGTAATTTTCCATAGAGATTGACATGTATTCATGGGAAGTGAAAATTTACGTAATCAAATCATCAATCTGTGTATTCAACTGTTTGATTTTCAATAAGAGTGTTATTTTAAAATGTTATACAATACATGTCAGAGATTTTCTATGGTTATATTAACTGGCAAATTCAAAATTACAGAGGAAAAAAAGAACTATAGTTATAGTTTAGACTTATCACCTTATTTACGTTAGAAAGCTTGCAGTGGAACATCGATTAATTAAATAAAGTTTGAAAGCCATTTTGAGTCTGAATATCCTCCAGATAGCTTAGAATCCTACAAATAACTTAATTTTTAAAAATTCATTTTCAAACCAATAATGCAAAGTCCTCTTTTACTGGATGATTTTGATTAAATATGCAACAGAAAGTAAGGTTGAATGAAATTGGATATGTCCTAAGCTAAAACCTAGTGTTTCAGAGATTAGAGCTATCATCGGAGCAGTGTGATGGCAGCTATGTGATCATAGAGGAGTGATCCCATCGCTTCATTCAGGGTTTAACTAGAAGAGTTTTATTTTTCTTTTAGCAAAGTTTTCCGATTTTGCTTTTCAAAAGACATCACTGAAACCATAACACTGTTCAGATCTGTGACTTTTTAAATTTTGTTTATTTTTGTACATGGCTTAAAATTCAAGGTACAAAAGAATATTCCATGAAAAATATGTCTTCCCTCTCCTGTCCCACAGCTACCCCTTGCCCCCCTGGGCAATCACTCTTACTAAATTATTATCAAAAATATCCCATGCATTTACAAAAATGCACCATGTATATGAATATGAGATAGATGTTCTTTTTGGTTATTTCACATCTGAGATGCTATGACTGTGTGAAACCAGAGCCTGCAGTCTGTTGCTGACCTCCCAGTGCTACTAGCACTGATTCTTTATTGGTCCTGGAGCTTCTTCTCTAAACTCAAGTATGTTATGCAGTGTAGCTGTTAGAGGATGAACAGCAGTATTTTCAGAGAAGGGTTCATCTTGCCACGTATAGAAAAGGAGATGAAATTACGTGAGATGCCCACCTCTCGGCATTGGTGAGGATATGCATTCAGTGGTGATTTTACAAATAATCCAGATAGAGTTGTTAAGTGTCAGGCTGAGAGCCTGAGTAGGGATAGAAGCCTACTTGAGCTCAGTCTTCTGTAGGGACTTGGGAATGTTGGGGTTCACTTAGGCCCCCAATGTGCCACGTATACCTACTTTCAGGAGGGTAGAGGTACAAGCTCCTCCCTGCAATCACCAAGCCTCAGTGACATCACGGGTCTCAGAAGTCCCTCAACAGAAGTGGATATGCTTTGCATGACTTGGATGTCTAGAAGGATGGGTGGAGTTAAAAATCAGTCAATGGAGCGAGTCGTTTGTTAAGATTTGGAAGGAGTATGAGGGAAGGCAAAACCTGTGACCCAAAGGAAAATTTTAGAATGCACTCGTTCTATCCATGGTCTTACCCCCTTCACCTTCATTTACCACCCTGTGTTAGATAGTCATATGCTGGTTATTAGTCACACCTGAGGGTAGGACGATGACTAGCTCCCCTTTACATACCCTGCCTCAGAGCCTAACAGTGTCTTTCAAGTTTCAATATTCAATATAAGGGAGAAACTTATCAGAAGTGGACTTTTCAAATCATCACAGATTACAATGGTTAGAAATCAAATCCTTGTCAGTTCACATCAGTTCTAACTAAATTGTTGTTTGTGTGACCTAAAGAAATGGGAATGTGGTAATTACCTGTATAGGTCTGGACTCCAAAGCTGTAGGTAGCAAACTATCTTTTGTGTTGACAAACGTCACAGGTTGTCCACGGTCTTCACACACTAGTGACCAGGTACATGCATATTTCCTCTAGGGGATCACACAGGGTGGTCTGTAAGGCTTAAGAAATAAGTTCACCAACTTATTTCAATTCTCCTCCACTATCGTCCTACTCTGTTCCAGAAATAATTCTCTTTTGCTTCCACTTACCATACTAAGATGCCCCACATAAGGCCCCAAGTCCTTTTTTGTCCCCACTCCCACTGTATTGTCTGTTTTCCTCTGTCAAACGCTTTCTCCTCTGAACTGACTGTTCCTAAGAATGTGTTAGAGAATTTGATAAACCATAGTTCAAGAAATGAACACTCCCAGCACTTGCATTTTAGTAGCAGTGATTCAACCTGAAGTCTGTACTACTGGTAGAAACTTCACTAGCAGCTAGGTGAGGGAAACGGATTTGGGTCAGGTGAAGACCTCCAATCATACTTGTAGTAACTTCTTCTGCTGTCTACATGTGGTATACAATTTCCAGAATCCTTTTTGCTATCCAGCTGAGTTCAAAGTAAGCCCTCTATGCCAGAACCCTTACCTCTATTTCTAAACGTCAATAGATTAGGGTCTTCCCAGGACCCAGAACTTGTCCTCAGAGTGGGAGTCTTTTGTGTGTCTTGCAAATGAGAGCATTCACTGGAATGAGATGGACTCAGCACAAATCTCAGCTCTGACTGATCGGGTGAAGGCGTGGAGCAAGTTAGTTACCTCTCTGCCTTACTTTCTCATCTGTACAATGAGGACGCTGAAACATACATTCCAGGATTGCTGGGAGAATAAGACAAGATAAAGCATGTAAAACACTTGACCCCAAGGAAGCACTCAACTCATGGGAGCCATAATTTCATCTTCATCAGAGAATTCATGACTTAGTGGAGAGACCAATGAACGTATAATAAACAAAACAAAATTCTAAGGGCACAGAGCAAGTGTTGAGTCTGAGTTCAGCATGAACTAATGTGTCTCTAAGGCCCTCAAAAATCCTCATGTGAGCAACTCAGTTCAACTGTTTCCCTTCCTTCTTGCACTTTACCAGGAGGCCAAATTGGCATTTCTCTGGATACAAAAGAAGCTTATTCCTTGTTTCTGCCAAATCTGCTTCAAGGCTGTGACACTAGGAAGGTATGTGACCCATGGAAAGTTTGCTAGACTTCTCTTGAGATTCAGTCTCCTTATCTATAAAAATGGAGATGATGATGCCTACATTCTGGGACTATTTTGAGGATGGAGTGAGATAACGGATGAGAAGCATCTGAGAGTTGGCTTTCAAAATAAGCTTGCTCCCCTCCCCTCGCAACCCCGTGTATTCGGATGGTTTGAGCAGTGTGTTACACATGGAGGAACGGCTCTGGAATGACAACCACAGTTTGTTGATTTGGTGCTTTGTATACCCAGCCACGAATGGCACACTTTTGAGGCCCTTGTTCTTGCCAAATACTGGAGAGCTAAGTTATGAGCCTTTGGAACCCAAATGTGATAAGTATTCAAGAAAACTCTGAACGAGAGATGAAGCTAGGAGATTAGCTGAATATACCTTCGCTGTTTGCCCTATATTTGATGCCAGCAGGCAAATCAGAGCCAGATGGTCAGTGTGCAATTCTGAGAAATGAGAGGGCAGAAGCACCTTTTTTCCTCTAGTAAAGCCAAGGCAAATGGAAAAGCCCAGAAATATATCAGCACCAATGGCAAGCACAATGGGGAAGGCCAGAAGTGTGCTGCAAAAAATCACATTGCTGGTGAAAACACTGCTCCCCACTGGTGGTAGAGAGCCTATCAGACGGGCCTCAGACTGGACAAAGGCCTGAACAGCCAGGGTTTGGGCTTTGCAGGAACTGAGCCCCAGGCACTGAGGATTGAAAACCATACTAACAAAGCATATCTGTTCCCATTTGTGAGGGATGAAATGATAGGGGTTTTGCCACTCATTAACCCACCTGGAAGGCCAAACAATTACAAAAGCAAAATGCCTTGCTTCCTTTGGCCACATGGAGGGGGCCTCAGACCTGGGTAGCTGTGTGCCACTAGTCCTGTTGACTACACCAGAAGGAACTGTCAGGTTTAGATGCTTATTATTATCCTGTATTTAATTTTGGCTCTGTCCATTTCTTTCTAATTCCTAAACATACTTGTGATTAGTGGTATATAAAGGAAACTTTTATTTGTGAACAAAGTGTGTAATAAGAATCCAATAAAGAATGTCTACAAGAGAGACAAATGGGTATAGGAAGAGCAGTAACGTGGGCTCCAAACATCCTATGTTGTGTTGCTAAGATGAGAATCAATAACGTACAGGGAGTACTTTGAAATCTAAGGCACGAGCAAAGTGTAATAACTTAAAAGGTTGTGAATTTCTTTTAAAATAAAATCACACGTGGCTTAGGGAAATCTTCAATTGGAGCATAAGCCATGCTTATAGATTCTCATCAGCATTATCAGGAGACTGAGTATGTAAGAACTTAGCAAATACACGTTCAAATGTAAAACAGCTTCTCCCCACAGAGGTATTTCACCTTTTCACTGGGACCTTTGGAACTGATATCCCTTTGGAAGCAGACAATGAACTTCAGATAGGATATGATTGTTATACAATGTGATAGGTAGCTCTGATTATCCAAGCAGCTGGGACATTATTCGGTAGCAAAGCATTAAGCTTCTCCAGGAATCCATCTTCTGTGCAGGTAGATCGCTGCTGTCAAGACTTCCTTTTCTGTGGGTGACCTTGCCCACAAAATGGCAAAATTCAGTAGGAGCGGGAGAAAGACACTGATTGTTATTGATGACAGTTGAAAGTGAAATACCTTAATGAATCTCACACTTGGTGACTAAGTCACAGCCCTGTACTTGAAGAGCTTAATCATGGTGTCTCAAAATTTAGATCTTGATCACTAACTGCTGTGGCTTTTTCCCCCTGTGTTTTGACAGAAAATTTAAATTCTCTAGGGGATTCAATGTTTTAGAAAATATGAAGGTATCTTAATAGTGTCAACCCCAAAATAGCAACTTCCTGCCTTCTAATTGATATCAGTTTGTCGAATATGAATTAGATTCAACTGTGAACTCCACTTTTAACAATGGTCTATATATTTTGAGCACTGCTATCAAAGGAGGGATCCAGGTATTTGCCCATGAGTGAAAATTCGTCCGAGAATATGTTTCATTATGCAAAGGGGCAACAAAAAAGCCCAAACAATGGAATCGTTTTCCTAAATTGTTCTTTCATATAACCTTTTAGGCAGTATAACTGTTGTGATTACCAAAGTCATGTCGTAATACATGTACACAAATTGATTTCATACCAGAGAACTTCACTGGGAAAAAAATGTCACTATTTCTGAAGACTACAAATTTGGTTTCTTTGTGGGTAAAAACACTGCTAATATATTTGGTGTACAGGAAAGTGTAGTATTTTGATCTAAAAGTCAGAAGCCCTAATTTTAGTTCCAGCTAGCCTTATGACATCACTTCATATTTCTGAGTTTCATTTCCCAACAATTCCATGGTTCTTTGTAGATGGGGAGCCAAGAATTGAAAAGCATCAAAAACAGCTGAAAACAGTCAGAAGCCTGTCTTCTCAGGATCTTCCTGAAATTCAGTAGGCGTCCTTAACTTGATTACCAAACCTCCAAAGATAGATGATCAGATGACTGGTAAACTTGCATTTTTTCAGGCTTTCATATGATCATCAGAAAATGCTGCCCTAGTCAAAATTCTGCACCTACCAAGGGATGTTATCTGAAAGAACTTAGTTCATCCTGCTTAATGTGGACCTCAAATATTGGCACGTTCTTAATATGTCCTAGACTGGAAGCTGCAAACTTTTTCTGTAAAAAGCCAAATAGTAAATATTTTAGGATTTGTGAGCCATACAACCTTTGTCACAATTACTCCACTCTGCTCTTGTCACACAAAAACAGCTGCAGCCGATGCATAAATGAGCGAATGTGGCTATGTTCCAACAAAACTTCATTATCAACAATAGTCAATGAGCCAGAGTTGACCCATGGGCTATATTTTGCTTATTTCCATTCTAGACTCTCTTAATGCCACAGTATCCATCTGCTGTCATAACATAGATTTAATTTATCCTAAATTCTATTTAACCTATTAATATTTTATCTGCTGTCATACTATACATGAATTTATCTAAACATTTGCTTGATCTATTAATATTTAGACATTATTAATGTCACTTCATGAGTCTGTTGTCATGCCATATATGAATTTTTAAAAATTTTCGTTTATTCTATCAATATATGTAGTCAATAACAAACACACCTTGAGGTAACAAGTATCTTAAGTTAATTATCTATCAGATAATGTAGCAAATCCTCTCCCTCTTCCTTAACTCTTTCTGATGCAAAGGGGTTTTACATAATTATAGCATTGCAAATAAATCTATTTATCCTATTCCTATTTTTCTTGATATTAACCGTATCCTGTGACAGTTTATTTTTGCAGCCTGAACAGTTCTGATCTTCATGATTTGTCCTCAGACAACCCCCTCTCCCTCGTCTCCTTGATCATTTTGTGCGTCCATCACTGAGTCTCTTTGGGCTTTGTGAGTCCTTGAAGTGTAACGACTAGACTGGAACACAGTGTTCCACATCGGTCACATCATCTCTTCCTAATGATGCCCAGTCACACCTTTTGACTGCAGCAAGCAATAAACAAAGTAAAAAGTGTGAAAGTAGGGAAGAAATTGAGAAAGTCCAGAGGATTTTTGGAAGAGCAAAATGGACTACATGAAAAGAAAACATTGACTCTTGCAAAACACTCTGAGCTGGCTTCTAATGCATTCCCTAATCCGTTTAAATCCTGGTTGTGCCCACAATTAAGCTTTTGGGGGAGTTGAAAAGAGTAAGAACAAAACCAACATCCTGCTTTGCCTAGGAATGATCCTGTAGTAATTCAGAGGGAAGAGCTCTGGAAAGAATTGTCTCTGATGGATAGCAACCATGCAAAGTTTACACAAACTAAACTTCTTCTGTGGGATGAGAATATCTGGGACATAATTAAGCACATGGGCTAAATAATTCTGGAATGAGCTCTGCTGCCCAGAAAGGACCACACTACTAACCTGGGAAGATCCACTTGTCCATTGAATTCCCTCTTCTGCCCTCCTGACCCAGCGGGAAAAGTTAACCTGAATTTAGTGAGATCAGTTATAGAGGGACTGTGTTGTCATTGAGAGTCCTGTGCAAAAGTTCAAATTAAAATTTATCATAATCATCATTGGGAGTGATCCTGCAAAATTCACTCAACAAACATTTACCAAACCCTTTAGACACTGTGCTAAGTGCTAGGGAAATAACAGTGGGCAAAATGGTCTCTGCCCATGCAGAGCTTATAATATAATGAGGAAGCAGGTGTCAATCAAATTCATGCACATTTGTAAGTATGGTAAGGTCAAGAAAGGAGAAGCATATTCTCTACCAGAGCAACCCTGAGAAATTGACGATTGACCTAAGATCAAAATGAAAAGGTAGAGTTTTCTCGGGAAAAAGAACAACCCATGGGAAGACACTGAGGCGGGAGAGAGCATGCCAAATGTGGGAGAATAGAAGAAACACAGTGTGACTAAACCAAGTTGAAACAAAATATGAGAAAAAGTTGGAGAATGAGAGACAGGCCAGGCCACACAGGATCTCAAGGCACAATAGGATCTCAAGGAGCCATAGAAATCCTTAAGGGTGTTTAAAGAAGAGGGATAGCATGATCCAAGTGGAATTTTTAAAAAGAACCTGCTCTGTGGAGGATATTGTGGGAGGGGAGAGTAAATGCCTATGGACTTACTCAGAGGTTAAGGCAGTTGGTAAGAAAGATGCAGCCTGCCTACTACGATTGTTAAATTATAAACTGGAAGGTGGCCCAAGCCCATGTACCATCACACAGTTAAGATGTTTTCCTTCAGGAATATGTGGAAATAAATGTTGTGCCACACAGCTTGATTGACACTCTCCAGTGGGTTTCAATGGTTTGGGATCCCAGACACATACTTCAGAGGATGAAAAGGAGGTTTAATTAACCTTTGTTAAAGAACTCCACAGATGTGACTTTCCTTAGTGTCTGCTTGGTATTTCCATCTGCATGAATTATTTCCAGCAATAAGACAACTAATTGGTTTATCTACCAAGTCTGGTCAATTCTGAACAGTGAGTCTTAAGTACCCCAATAGGAGGTTTTTGACGTTCTTTGAGGGTTTATTTTTTTATTTGCCTACCTCTCTGCACTCATACTGATCCAAGAGAAGAATCTTTTTTCAAGCAATGGAGTCTAAGAAAGTTTGATTTTATTTGGCACTTTGAGGAGATGGAAAAAAGTAATTTTGCATAAGAATATAAATGCTTGCTGTTCAGCATATTATAGAGTGGGTTTCTGAAGTTGGTGAAAGGTAAAACAGATTTTTATATAGCTTTAAAATTTTTATAACCTTTTTCTTGTATTATAGAATGGAACAAGGAAAACTGATATCACCCGTAATTCTAACACCTAGAAAAAAACTCACTGTTTATATATGGTGAAGTTTTTTCCTCTCTCATTCTTTAAAAAATTGTGGATGTATTGTATACACATTTTTTGAAATCTCTTTTTTAAACTTAATGTTGTATGATAGTCTGTTTTATATACATCTATATCAATAAATAGTTTCTGAAAACACGGTTTTTAACCCTACGTACATTCTATTATATGAATGTACTGATTTTGCCAATTTAATGTCTAAAATAGTATTAGTTTTAACTTCTTTGATCACCAGGTATAATTATTTTTTTCATACATTTACCACTCTCCATATTTCTTCTTTTATGAGTTACCTTTTCATGTCAATTTATCAAAATTTGTATTTGGCTCTCAATATTTTCTTAATTTTTCTTAACATTCTGAATTTTTTAAAAATTAACTCTTTATGTTTTGGGGATATCAATCTATTTTCTATAATGTTTGTTATAAATATTTTTCCCAATTTGGCGATCGTCTTTTAATTCTGCTTAAAATGTTTTTGACAAACAAATCTGTAAATTGTTGTGGCTTGAAGTCTATCAATTTCTTCCTTTGTGATTACTTTTTAGCTGTTCATTCAACAAATACAGTCCGCTCTGTATCTGCGGGTTCCACATGGGCGGATTCAACCAACTACAGATCCAGGGGGCTAAGGTGGTTGCATCTGTACTGAACATCCACAGACTTCTTTTTCTTGTCAGTACATATTCCCTGAACAATGCACTATCACAACAATTTACATTGTATTAGGTGTTATAAGTAAGCTAGAGATGATTTAAAGTATAGGGTAGGGTGTGCATAGGCTATATGCAGATATTACACCATTATATACTATAAGGGACTTGAGTATCAGGATTTTGGTATGGGGGGGTGTTGTTGTCCTGTAACCAATCCCCCGTTGATACCAAGGCACAACTGTACTTATTGAGTGTTATGTGTTAGGCACTAAGCAAGATACTAGGAGCAAAACAGGAAACAAGACAGATGGCTTTGCCTTCTCAGAGCTTACAGTCTGAGGAGAGAGACAGATTAACAAAACCCAGGCCATTATAGCATATCGTAAACTATGCCAGAGGAAGTACAGGATGGCAAGAGTCATCTAGTATGGACTTTGGGGATAAGGGAAGTCTTCTGGAAGAAAGCAACTTCCTTGCTGAGAATGAAGAGACAAGGGCACTGGGAATTGGGGCAGAAGAAACAGTACGTGTGAAGCTTCCTGTTCAGTGAGCTAAATGCTAAATGTCCTCTGTGACCAGAACAGGGAGTGTGTGTACGTGCGAGGGGGTGAGGGGAGCTGTGGTCAAGAGTACAAGAAGGAGAGCACTGGGGAGGCTGTAGGGTAGTCCACCGGAGAGGTGAGGACGGTGGGCAGGGAACAAGTACACTCATCCCTTTTCACCGGGTAAGTGATGCTTCACTTATATATTAAGTTCTTACGCAAATCACACTGTCTATTGCAGAATAATTTACTTATTTACTTTTATTTTTATGTCAATTTTTGGGTTAGCATCAGCCTGCTTTTAAATTTTAAGAAACATTTAAACTGGTAAGGCATGTTCTGTGTCATCACTTCTTATTTTCAAAATTGATTTATCTACTCTTGCTAACGTGTTCTCCTAAATAAACTATAAAATGGGTTTGAAAAATTAGAAAAGTATATGCATATATATAAATGTGCTTGTACATGTGTACATGTATACACACACATAAATCTCCCATTGGTAATTTGTTGGGAATGTGTTAAGCCTATAGACCAGTTGTGGAAGAAATAGCTTTTTTTCTTTTTAATATTGAATCAGCCCATCAAGAAACATTGAACATCTCCCCACCTATTTGAATTTTCTTTTATATTTCTTGTTAAAACGTTAGAGTTTTATTCATAGAGGTTCTGCACATTTCTTGTTAGAGCTATTCTTATATATTTTATAATTTTAGTTTTTCATTATAAATGGATCTTTTCCTTCATATCTTCCTCTCTGATATTGCTAGAATATAGGAAAAATACTAATGTATGTATATTTTCTTTCTATCTGACTGTCATAATTAATTATAAAAGTTTCAGTTGATTGTAAGAGTTTGTAATCATGACTACAATGTCTGTAAATAATGATAATATTCCACCTTCCAATGGTTGCATCTAATTATTATTTGATGTCTTACAGCATTGATTATAACTTCTATTAAATAATAATAATAGTGAGCATCCTGTCTTAGTATCAATTTTAAGAATACCTCTTTGTTTAACATTTGTCAGAATATATGCTGTAAGAGCTAATAAAATAAACTTGAGAAATGCTACAAATGAAATTCTCCCTCCCAGGTTCCTATTAATATATTAAGAGACTGAGATCTGCAATAAAGAAACTAGTTAAACTGAGTTTAACCCAGCATTTTTGAAATACGTTTGACCACAGAAGTATTTTTCTCTCATTTGGAAATTTACACCATTTATAAGCATCAAAATTGTATTAACTTGGGGCCAGCCCTGTGGCATGGTGGTTATGTTTGCACACTCCCCTTCAGCAGCCCAGGTTCTCAGGTTTGGATCCTGGGTGCAGACCTACATGACTTGTCAGCCATGCTGTGGCAGCGACCCACATGTAAAATGGAGGAAGACTGGCACACATGTTAGCTCAGGGCTAATCTCCCTCAGAAAAACAAAAAGAAAAGAAAAAAATTACATGAATGATCTTAATTAATACTTTTTAATTAGTTAATTTTAATTAATACTTACTTTTTTGATATTTTGTGCATCTTTCTCTCTTTTGCCCTATGGACTATGATTTGGTTTTGCTTTTTTTTTTTCCTGAGGAAGATTAGCCCTGAGCTAACATCTGTGCCAGTCTTCCTCCACTTTGTATGTGCATCGCTTCCATAGCATAGCTAATGAGTGGTGTTTGTCCTCGCCTGGGATCCAAACCCGTGAACCCAGGCCACCAAAGCAGAGTGTGTGAACTTAACCACTACGTCCGCCACAGGAGGGCTGGCCCTTTTGCCATTACTTTTTCCAATAATTTGGAAGACAGTCATCTTTTTTATTTCTACAAGAGATTGCCCTAAGATTTTTCAAAACATTTCTGCCCAAATTTTATGCTTACCAAAGACAAAGACACTGCCATCCACTTTCCTGGTTAAGTTCAGGATGAAATGATATGTTTGAATAAGCCCATTGCAGATGAGAAATTTAAGCCATTTTTACTTCCTTCCAAGCCTTTTCTCAGTATTTGTAAGAATAACTTAACATTTTTAATCAGATTACCATCAATAAATATTTTATATTACATGACTTCTCTTTCATGAATTTTTTTCTCTGTTCAGCAATGTAATCATGTTTACATCACACCCCTTGGCAGTTCTATGATTATCTCATTTCTGTGTCCAGCATATTGTCCTTTTACACCATAAATTTCTTATTTTTGACTCCTATTTTAATTCATCTTTCAGGCAACTAAAGGTACCTTCAAGAATTAATCTCAATTATGGCAAGTAGGTCATAGACGTTTTTTAATCTCTTGGTTAGCTTAAACAAATTTCTGTTAGCTTTCAACATAAGGACTGATTTGTCTGGCTATAAAATTCTTGTCTCACCATCTTTCTTGCCTCTCATTTTAGTCACGTGGTGGAAAAATCTGAGATCACCCGTATTTTTGTTTCTTAGTAATCTGTTGTCTTCCTGGATTTTGATAGGTTTTACTTTACAATTCAAATATTTTATAATAATGTATCTAGGTTTGGGCTCTTTTTGCTGATTTTGCATAGTACTTGTTGAATCATTTCCATTTCCAGAGTCAGATCCTTCATTAGCACTGGGAAACTTTCTCTTTTCTAAAATTTCTTTTATAATTTTGAGTATTTCTCTGGTTATAGTTTCCTTATTCTTTTTTAAATACATATTTTTTAATTTGAATGATGTTTATAGAAGTATAATTTATATCCAATGGCAGACCGAGACTCTACGTGCATAGTTTGATCAGTTTTGCCAACTGCATATAGTTACCCACATCCTTATTAAGATACAGAACATTTCCATCACTCCAGAAAGTTTCCCCACGCCCCTTCCCAGGCAATCCCAATACCAGAAGTAACCACTGATCTGATTTCTATCACCTCTGATTAGTTTTGCTCTTCTGAATGTTATGTAAATGGAATCATACAATATTACACATAAGACTTCTTTTACTTCTCATGTTTTTTGAGATTTGTCCATATTGTTGCTTGTATCAGTAATTCATTTCATGTATTGCTGAGTAGTATTCTGTTATATGACTAAACTACAATTTTTTTGTTGATTTTCCGATTTGTGGATTCCTGGGCTATTTCCAATTTGGGGCTATTATGAATAAAGTTCCTATTAACATTCTTGTTAGGTTTGTTGTGGACGTATTTTTCCTTTCTTTTGGATAATGACCTAGGGGTGGAATTTTGAGGTCAAAGAGTGGGAATACATTGAATTGTTAAGAAACTGCCAACAGTTTTCCAGTTTTTGTGCCATTTTACACCCCTACCAGCAATGTAATTTATGAGTTCCGATTGCTCTGTATGCCCCACCAACATTTTATGTTGTCACTCTTTCATTTCAGCTATCCTAGAGAGTGTGTACTGCTGTCTCATATGATCACTGGTCTCTTTCTCATGAGTACAAATTAACACTATTTTGCTTCTGTTTCCCATTTTATTTATCTACCATCTCCTGTCTCATCTATTCCTCTTAGGGAGTACAATGTAGGGCTTCTATATTTTAGAGAGTTCTGATTTTGTTTCCTATAGTGTCAGTTTTACCTCTTACTGCCTTAGGTGGACATATTAATACTATTATTAATATTATTCCTTTTTGGTTTCCCTACAATCCCTCCTTATCTCACCCAGTACCTATTTCCTTCCATCCTATTATCTCATCACGCCTACCTGTCCTTTTTCACAGTGTCCTTTTTCTACATCAGTTGAGGATAAGAAACAGTTTTCTCAAGTTGTTTTTGAGATGATGTTTCAGTTACCTTGTTATATACTTTTTCCACGGTCTATGCTATTTATTTTTCAGGCTTACTCATCCAGGAATGAAAATTAATTCACTTAGGACAAATATTTGTGAACACATAGTATATGCAATGTGTTCCTGAATCTGCTCATTATGTGCTAGTCTGTAAGTTTTCTGGTCCACAGCTGGAGGGCAGAATGACATGTCCTAGTTCAATATTGGCTTCTGACAGGAATGCTGCTGATGTAGCTTTGTGCATTGAGGATAGGATCTTCTCTTCCCCTACTGCCTATTCTCTTACACTCAAAGTGGAGAACACAAAAATTAACCATTTGGGGGATACCCTTCTTCCAGGGCTCCTCCTTTCTCCTCCAGTAGCCTTTTCTTGTTGGATGTATGCTCCAGCATTCAATGTGCCACTACTCAGTCTTGTAACATCCAACTTCATTGTTTTCTGGGGGTTGAGATTTTTATATGAATATAGAAGGGATGCTCTGCTGGGTTGAAGATGGTTCCATCCAGCAGAGCTGAACAGTTTTCAAGAAAGAAATGAACTGTCTCCCTACCTTCTTTGAAGCCAACAGTTTGGTTTTGTTTCCAGGAGCAAATCATATGTTGGTTAATAATTATGATTCTCAATTCAATACCATGGGCAATGATAATCCTTACATTTCTTTCAAGTTTCTGGCTATGGATTGACCGTAGGTCTTGGGTTTTGGTATTGTCTAGACCTTTCTTTCTCTCCCCTCATCCACTCCAAGTCTTCATCAGTAGTCAAAAGTAGAGACTTCTTTCCAGAAAAAAATGTCTTCTTTGGGGCTGACCCAGTGGTATAGTGGTTAAGTTCACATACTCCATTTGGGTAGCCTAGGGTTCACAGGTTTGGATCCCAGGCACAGACCTAGCACCACTTGTCAAGCCACACTGTCCCACATACAAAATAGAAGAAGATTGGCAACAGTTGTTAGCTCAGGGGCAATCTTCCTCACACACACACACACACGCACAAACTCTCGTTAAATCCTTTCCAGTTTTAAGATTTTATCATTCTATACATTTCCCCCGTGAATCTTGGCTAAACTCCTCACTTAATCAAGTCCAAGTTTGTATGTACAACTAACGTGTTTCTCTATTTTACATATATAAATAAATTCAAATATATAATGAACTCTCTAGCAGTCTTTAGTATTTTGAAGTGTTGTCTTACCAAGAAAACCCTTTTACAGTTGACCAAATGTCCTGGGGGAGAAGGGTGGCAGGAAGCTAGTTAATCACATTATAGTTACTTTCTTAAAAGGGTGATAGGCATATGTTTCAAAAGATGTGGCATTATCATCTCTGAGTGGCACCTGAATCCAAATCTACTAATCTTTATTGAGGTCCTGTGATGTATCAAGCACTGTAATAGAAAGTAGACATATAGAGATGTGTAAAACATGGTCTTTTGCATTGGGTAATTCAAGGTCTTCCTCCAACTTCTACCACTGTTATGCGTGGAACTGGTGAGTCCAGTCTTTGGAATTTGTGAAGTCTCCCATATTGTTTAAAAGTCTTTTGACTCTCATACAAATGCATTTTATTCTCTCTTAGGATTACATCCTTTATGTCTCCCAGGAACTCTTTTGACTCTGAAGTTATATTGCACTGTTCTATGGGGGTAATAAGATTGGTGAGTGAGAGTCTTTGAAGAATAACACTAAATAGCCCAGAAACTAAGACAGAGCCTTCAGCACAGCTCTTGAGGCATCCTATAGGTAACCTCTGCTATGTAAAATGAGAATCTCAAATCCTGTTCCCTCAGGAAATACACCTGCTCTAGTCATAAGATTCAAAACATAACTAGACATTTCATCAACACATATGCATATATTATATTCTCTCAGGATACTTTTCCAATCCAGAAGTAAGATGATGAAGTTAAATTTCACTCTTCTTTGAGAGAAAAGTTTCACACAATTAGCCTTTGAAATACCTGTTCCCTAAAGTACCACAAAAACATTATCCCATGAAACAATGTTTCTGAGAAACACATATGTCCCTCCTCTTGATGATTTTTCTTATCACCACCAATAAAAATAAGAGCCATGTTGTTCTCTTCATGACCCTCAAAGAAAAATCAATCTTGACTTTCTCAATCTTGGCTTGCAACACCAAGGATACCAAACAAAGATAAAGTTCAAGGAGAGAAAGATCAACTACCTGCCCAAAATATTTAGTATAGCAATTCTGAGCTTTGGGTAAAAATTCAAATTCTCATGTTTGTTCACTAGAAGAAAAGAGGAGCTTTGTTATCAGGAAGCCATATCCAAGAAGTAAGTTGGTCCCACTAATACTTTGTTTGCTCCATATGAATTATTGTTCTCTTTACACAGATATTTGACAAGTTATTAGCAAAGCTGTGTTAGACTAGCACAGAGCCACATCAGATCTGTATTAACAGCCCCTGGACCATAATTTAGTAAGATTATGCCCCACTCTGTGCCATGAGTGGTGGACAATATTTCATACCACAAATGGTCAGAATGATGTTGGATCCAAAGTTTTGGCATGGCAGGATGCTGTCTGCCTCATTGTGATGATTTCAGACACAACATGTTGATTCCTGGCCATGGTAGGAGCTCAAGAAATCTTCTGTTCTCTTCCATTCAGGGGGTCTTGCTAGTTACACACTCAGCAAAATGCCCTGCTGAGCAAGGCATCACCTCTGGCATAACCCCATATTTGATACCTAAGGGATTTTTTTAACCGTATTTTTCCAAGAGCCCAACTTTTATAGCAGGAGAATCCATTCAGTTTTCTACTGCCTGTAGAAGAGGACAGCTCAGTGTTTCTGAAAGGATCATTCTCAAACAGGGGAGAGTTTGAGGCAATATGTCAGCAAGGTGGATTGGTAATTGGTGCTCCTTCCAGAGCCAGATAAAAGATGCAGTTGATTCAGATTCTGTCCTGTCCCTAGTACCATTTGGGAGCAGGATATACCCAGAACACAGCAGACAATGAGAAGTCATCAGAGATTTAGAACATGTTTAAGAACAAGGTCAAGAATTGGGTCATTACACAACATCCCCCCTTTGATTGTTAGAGGACAGATGCTCCATTAACAGAGGAATTTCCATTGACATTTTCAGGGACACATAAAATAATTGCCACCTGAATGTTTTTCCAGGCTTTCAAAGGAGTATAAGTAAGGCCTAAGGCTATATTCCATTCATGTCTTTAGTGACAGCTTCATTGTTAGTATATCTTGTATTATTAGTTTATTTTCAAACGGACACCTTCATATATTTTTCTAAAGTAGAAAGGAGCCATATTATGATCACCATTCTTAAGAGACTCACCTAAAATGTGTTCATTTAATCTCTCAATTACTTATAAACAGCTGTGGCCCACCCACCAAGTGCTGGATACTATGCTAGGCACCATTATGAAAGGTGACCATTCTCCACCCTCAAGAAGCACACAGTCTAGTGGACGAGAGAGCTGTAATACAGTCATAGATGAGAGTGGGGCAGTTACTGCACAAGCAGGAAGAGAGAAAGGAGGACATTCTATAAAAGAAACAGCACACACAAACTTACAGTGATTTACATGTCCCTGATATTTTGGGCAATTGCCAAGAATTGCAAAGAAAAGCACACAAAGAAGAAGTAGGAAGTGACAGCAAGTGTGGCTGAAAAAGGTAGATTGGAGTCAGATTGTAAAGAGCTTTGAACACTATGCTAAGTGGTTTGATCTGTGATTCGGAGGAGTCACTGTTAGTAGGAAGCTTGAAGTCAAGTCTCTTGATTCATAAGCATGGTTTTCTCTGCTAGATTGCACTCATCCCTCCAAATGCTAGTGACCACTACACTGCATTTGACTAAAGATCACTCAATGGAGATATATAAATTGCCTGTTAGAAGTGATTGGTGAGTTCTCTTATTATTATCTCCCTCTTACAGATGAGGAAACTGAAGCATAAAGTAGTTAAGTCACCAATCCTAGGTCACACAACTAGTTGGGTGATCCCAGGCACTCTGGCTTCAGAGTCTTTAGTCTCAACAGCAGCACATACCCTCCCTTGACCTAGAGATCTTAACATGTTTGTCTGTGGTCTACTGATGCTAGTGTCAGTAAGTAAAGGCTACCTTCCAGAATAGATTTGATAACTGGCCAAGTTTGAAACTGAACGGATTAATGTCTATGATAACACAGGTCTTGGGGTCAAGGAATGAAGGATGTTCCCTTGTCATGTCTCCAAATATCTTTTTCTTTATCCTTTCATGGCTCTCTAAAACCAGGTATCTGAACTGGGCAGCCTTGCTCTGTTAAGGGTAGAGAGTACTAGAAGGATCTTAAAAGAATGTTGACAGATTTGATGAGACCTCTGAGATACTACAAATATTGCAATTGTGTTTACTACCCAAGACATTGAACATTAAAGGTTGAAAATCTAAGAGAGATATTATGTACCTGATAAATTTTGGTTGTTTTGTTTCGTTTAAACATTCATGAATAGAATGGAAAAGACATAGCAATGTAAGTTGAAGTCAAAGCAGGATAGACAGGTTCTTCAAGTGTTTCTCTTTATGCATTGATACTAATAACGTCCAAACAGGCCCCAGGACTGTCTTCTGACTTTGTACTTACCAAAGAAGCAGAGTATCATTTTCCTTGGAAGCCCAAATATTAAATATACTCTTATAATGTGACTCAAATATTGTGGTTTTATAAATCATCTACTGTGTTTTGAATATCTGTGGCTCTTCAGTACCTTATTAGGAATCAATATTCGCTGGAAGTTCAACATCAAGACTTGTTGTGTGGGAGAAAGAAGAGTTACTCCAAAGGCTGGAAGCACAGTGGGAATTGTTACAGCAGGACATATCTAACGACATAAAGAAAAACTCAGTTAAGTGGTACTGGGATACACTGCAACTGCTGTGTGAGGCACTCATATCCCTTTCCTTAGCAGTGTTTGAGCAGAGACTGAATAACTATTGAGGGTGCTCCTAAGGTGGAATAAGAGTATGATATCTGAGGCTGGACTAGAACGGCCTCTGGAGGTGCCTCAAGCTCTAAAGTATTATGAAATAATTTACAAGCACTGGCCTGCACAAAGATCTTAGTATTCTTTTTTATCATACTCATTTATTCCATATGAAAAAAGATATTCGGTCCACTTTTAGGAAGTAGTCTCTTCAGGTTCTGTCTATCCTGCTTTGACTTCAACTTACATTGCTATGTCTTTTCCATTCTATTCATGAATGTTTAAACGAAACAAAACAACCAAAATTTATACCTCTGATATTTTTTATACCTCTGATATTTTAATATATGTTGAATACATAGATCTATAGGTATTATATATCTAGATATAGAGATTTATTTATTCATGTGTGTGTATATGGCAAACACCTTTACAGCATTTCATTAGTCCTCTGACCATATTTACAAGGTAGAACATGGAGATGTATTTCTATGATTATATTGTAGATGAAAAAACCGGGGCCCAAGATCTTCCCACATTCTCCTGTCTCTGATGCTTGTTGGTAATGGCCCTTTGAATAGAGTACTTTATTATATATGTGGACATTTTGTTCGGTTTTAATTACAATGAAAACTCCTTAAGGGGAGGGGCCATGGAACATACAGATAACTTTTTATGGAGAGTCTTTATCTTTTGTTTTGTTACTATAGAATGGATTGCTATTGGTCAAGCTACCCCTTTCCCGCACATAGCTAATATTTGAGAAGTACATGTCAAATTGACTTGTCCTATTTGGACTTTCCCAATCTCTTGGGTCAGATCGAAAGGAGACTATGCACAACTTACAGCTGATGAAGCAGTTATAAGTCAAAGTGTCTCAATAGCAGGGCACTTTTCAGACACCCTGGTACAACCAGTCGTAACGAGATAGAAATAACAAGATAAGTGTGTGTAGGTGACTAAATAGAACTTCCCTCCATAAATCAGCTCTTGCCTGGGTCATACAATAAATTCTCAGAAGCATTTGCAAAACTGGGTCTTGCTTTCGTTGCCTTAAGGTGGCTGCATAAAGCAGAGATGACTGCTAGATTGAAAGGAAAATTGGTTTGTTTTCCTGTTGCAATGCTGAGAGGCTGTGATAATGGTTTGGTTAGACCCTGCTAGAGAGCCTAAAAGAAGATTTGAAGTCTACTTGGAAATGAGCTTGATTGAGGAGTCAAGTTCCTTCTGCTTTGGCTTTCCTTGTACAAGAAATCTCACCCAAGGATCAACTATATATTTTTCAGGGTCATGGTTTTGCAAAAGACTGGGCCATTTTCTCCAAGTCACTGATTTCCCTAAGAACTGAGTGTCTTCTTAGAACTGCTCAAGTTCCCAAGGCACCTTGGTAGACATTAAATCAAGTAAACTCACTCCCAAGGGCCTGTCTGTGTTCCTAGCCAGCACAGGGTTTATCTCTTGCCGTAAAGATTCATTTACAGTACCCATCGGTCATTCTCTAGGCTATTAATTAAACAAGCACACATCAGTGACAGCTGCCCTTCTCTTTCACTGCTGAGCGACCAAAAAAATTGGCCTGTGCCAACTCTGGTGAAAATTCCACCTTTTTTTTCAGCTAAGTATCACTTCCTCCCTTGCTCCAAAGCAATGCTTGGTATGCTGATGCCACTGTTGCTATGGATTCTCAAGATGGCACCAGGAAAGTGAGTTATTGAACTCATATCTCTGTTTGATGCAGCTTCCCTGAGTGTCAAAAGATGGATACAAGTTTTCAGGCACTCCTGTGAGACAGAAGTTTCTTCAGCAATATACTTCATTGTTAAAACATGGGAGAAGAGGTAGAGAAGGTTTGCAGTAGGTGGATTTCTGCTCACTCCTACATACTGCCTTTCCTTGGCGGAGTACTTCTGGGGATTTTATTTTTCAATCATTCATTCACAGCAACTCCATAGGAGGTTCTATGATTAACCTTATTTTTCAGAGATGAAGAGACTAGGTCAAAACAGTGAAGTGTCATGCCCATGACCAGATGGCTGAGAAGAATCCAGGCCCAAGGCTTAGACTCTGGTCTTCCAATCGATGTCGTGTCTAACGCTCTGTCTTCTACTCCATGGCTGCCTTCTCAGTTCCACGAAGGGAATCAAAGCCTGGAAGGATAAATACCAACAATGAGAGTAAAATTAATAATTGATTTTTAAGCACTTGCTATGGGCTAGATACTGTGCTAACAACTTGACATGTCCTATTGCTTCTATTCTTCACAATTTTGGAGGGCTATCATTATGTCCATTTAAAGAAGAAACTGGGTTTCAGAGAGCATAAGTGACTTCCTCAAAGTTACACCGATTGGTAGAGACTGAATCCATCTCCAGACCTAGGTGTTGAGCCATAGAATTTGCTGGCGCCATACAGCTAAAAGCTGGGAGAAAAATCAGGGCATTGTGAAGGATAAAAGATCTGAGTTGGAGTTCTCACTCTGCTGCTATTCATCTGTGTTGTCTCGGGCAATCCATTAACCCTTCAGACTCTTGGCTTCTTATTATAAAATGGGGCTGGTACTATTTGGCCTGATATCTCACAGAGAAGGATACGTCAGGCCAGACATGCGTAGGGTCTCTCTAAACTGGAGAGCACCATCCAAAGGCAAGGTACCACTCTTAGTGTTAGAATTGGGACTACAGCTAGTGTCCTGACCCCTCACAGCACTGCCCAGAAAGTCTGGGTGCTTCCCTCAGTCCCATACTCCCTCCACAGCTGCCAGACCAGCTTGGTTTAAAAAAGCTTGGTTCTTAGCGAATGTGTCCATAAGAGTATCTCCCTTTTCTTACAGTATAAAAACTCGTTAAGCTTCCCTTTACAAAGAGTGTATTTTCAAGCTCCCTCTCATTGGCTGCTGGGCAAAGCAATTGTCAGTCAACAAACCAGGTGGATAGAGTCACTGCTCTGAGGGTTTTATATTTTGAGAATGACTTGCAACTTTCCTTGCCCTGGAGTAAACAGGACTTTCACAGGGAAGGTCTTGGGGCAGCTTGTGGCCAAGACAGAATGAATTTGCTCTTGTGTTCAAGGTCATCGACGATCATAAGAGCTGCCATTTACCAAGTGCCCCCTATGGGACAGGTGGATTAAGAATATTATTTATAAACCTCAGATAGCCCTGTGAAGTATTTTTATTCCCATTTACAAAGGAAGAAAGTGAGGCTCTGGGAGAATTGCTCAGGACCTCAGAGCTAGTAAGTTTCCCACTGGTCTTCCTGCCAAGTCAGTCATTCTGCATCATCCAAACAACTAGCCAGTTTCAAGGTCTCGCCCCTCATCCAGTGCCTCCGCTCCCTTCTTGCCGATCATGAGACCCGCTCAGGGCCTGGAGGGCTGCACCAACAGGAAAGAAATCCTGCCTTTGCTAAAACTCACACCCACACTTGGGCTGGAGCTGAGCTCTCACCAGCCTCCCCCTCTACTTTCTTTTTTTGACAGTTTATCAAAGCCTTTGCTTCTTTCATATTCATTCACTCCCGGGTTTCTATTTAGTTGTGATGATAGATAAAATATTTTCTGAAAGGTTGATGCCTTGGAGTATAAATGAGGAATTTATGGGAAATAAAGACGCCACAGGGACTGGCCCGGTGGCGCAGCGGTTAAGTGCGCACGTTCCGCTTCTCAGCCGCCCGGGATTCGCTGGTTCAGATCCCGGGTGTGGACGTGGCACTACTTGGCACGCCATGCTGTGGTAGGCATCCCACAAATAAAGTAGAGGAAGATGGGCACGGATGTTAGCTCAGGGCCAGCCTTCCTCAGCAAAAAGAGGAGGATTGGCAGATGTTAGCTCAGGGCTAATCTTCCTGGGGAAAAAAAAAAAAAGAAGCTCCAAAATGTTGTAGGAATTGAAATATACAAAATATTAATTTTCAGTCTCATTTACAGGTCTCCCATCACCTTATTTTGGAATATCAAGATAGGTCATTTGGCTATGGAATTGTTCAGTAATAACCAGAATCTATTTAGAGAGCTCGAAAGGGTAAAATGCACAGAGGGAGAATATATTTTCAATAACTTGTTTTCTTTTCAATTTTCAATTTTTGAAAGAAAGTTTTTAGAAATTTTTTTTAATTTCTCTAAATTTCATCCCCGTTAAGGTAAATTTCTAACAATAAAAATGACACCTTGATATCTTTCTTTCCAGTCCAGCCCCGTGGTGTAATGGTTAAATTTGGCACCTTCCTCTTTGGCAGCCCAAGTTCATGGATTCAGTTCCTGGGCGTGGACTTACACCACTCAACAATGGCTATACTGTGGCAGTGACCCATATACAAAATAGAGGAGGATTGGCACAGATATTAGCTCAGGGCAAATCTTCCTCAGCAAAAAAAAAAAAAAAACCTTTCTTTCATAACTTTAATCACAGGAGATTAGTGGGAATTATTATTATTCCTAGCCTTATAGAACCACATAGTAAATCATAGCTCTTCCTTTCCAAAATAACGTTTATCAATGAGATACGTTGTCTATCTCATAATCATAACCACATTCACATCTGAGATAGCTTAAATGCAAATGTCTGCAAATGACACAGCCTGACTCAGAAAGAGAATAGAGTCCACATGACATTCTGTGAATCCTTTTTGTCGATGGATTTGGCATTTCTCTTGTAGCATTTCTTTATAGTTAAGAACAGTCGATTGACTTGCAAACTGTATGAGCCTCTGTAACCTTTGGTGAGGTAAGGGGGCTTAGAGCTCCACTTCCATGCGTTTTGCATTATTTTTCCTGCTTCGGAGGAAAGAAGCTCTATTCCCATGCTGGAGCTTCCTGCCCAGGGACCCTGCTTTCTCTGTGGCCAGCTCTGGAGAGCTGGAAATCCAGCCGGGCCGAGACAACCAACAGCAGAGACATGGGACACATCCTCAGCTCTTTGGAACTTCACTGTTGTTATTATGGTGACGGTTCTTATTTAGGAACAAAGACTTCAAGGGGGACGGATCAGCTGGCTGCAAGGAGGATTTTAGGCTTCTTGTCATAAGCAGATCATCAGGCTAACAGGTTACCTGTAGAGAGTGTCTGCCGTTCACTGAGGACACCTCTGTCAGAGCTGCTGTGAACACAGTCCCAGTGATGGATTTTATAATCCAAACGAGGTAGGCATTACATAATTTTTGGTGGGGAAGAAGGAGTGGGGAAGAAAGAGAGAACAAAGAATTTAGTGATACAAACAAAGCAGGAAGCCAAAGAAAACATCTTTCCGCAGCCAAAATAGTTTCCTATTTAGAGAACTGGTGTCTCCTAATTAACCACAAATAACAAAAAATAAAGTAAGACTAAATGGCCAGGTACCCAAATAGCAGGGGCAGGGAAATTAGGGCCAGGAATTCACACTCTGCAATTTGAGAAAGGAGAGAGGCAAACAGAAGTTGGAAATGCCAATGTCTGTTTGAGGAAATAAAAGGAAGAGATTTCTGTAAGCATCCCACAGAAACGAACATTTCTGTGCAATGCTGAGGACACTCATTGAAGGTTATCAACTTTGCAATTTCTCTAGGAACTGGAGGAATGCTCCATGGAGTCAAGAGCAGCATATAATGAAGCATTCCGTTTGTTTACTTTGGTGGGTGTAAGTTGACTTACCAAGCAATGCTCTGATTGGGCTAGAGGCCAGCACTGTTTCAGCAGGAAAAAGGACTCTTCCCCTGGGGCAAGCCTTTCTCAACCTTCTTGCTCTCAGAGAGGTCCTGAGATGTCTGTAGGAGAAGTATAAAATTTGTCAGCATCGTTGGCAAATTCCTGAAGTAGAGCTGGGCTACCTAGAATACTGCCCCATCTTTAGGGATCTGAAAGGAGCCTGAAGGATGTTGTAAGAGAGATTAAAGGGCTCGTTAGAGAAGAGATCCCATCAGCATGTACAGTGCAACATCCCCAGACTGCTCCGCCATTGTCAGGGCAGGTATCAGAGGCTGATTTCCCCTCTTGCCAGGACGAGCATTGTTCCTTTGGCTTGCCAGTCTCGGTCCTCATGCCATTGCATGCCCAGGAAGCACCCTCTAGGGTTGATGCAGATCCAAGGTGTCAAACCCAAGTGGTAAGGGAACCCTAAACCTCGCCTTCTGGGAGCTGTGCTGTGGTCCACAGATTGGCTGAGGATGCTTGCTCTGAGTGCCACCCACTGGTGACGGAGGCTTCCTGAAGGAAGCGGGTCTCAGCCACAGGCCCTTGAGCGCTCTCAGGGATCGTGCCAGGTTAGTCAGCTGACTTATCTTCTTCAGCCTCCACCCACATTTATGCCCAGCAGGTCCTTCTCTCCCGCCTCGAAAACTGAATGGGCGTGATGAGGGGCCTGGCAATTGCGGTCATGAGTGACAGATACAAGTTGAGTTGATGAGTGGCGGCACATATGCAAACTCAGCCAGAGTGACATTCAGCTGAGTCTTAGGCATTCACCTGAGCCCTGACTGAGTCAGTCACTCCCAGATCTGAGCAATGAGAGAACCCTCCCATGGGGAAGCCCGGCATCTGGATCAACCTGGGAAGCAGCCAGAAAGAGAAGAGTGGCCCTGTGACTGATTAATGTCCAAAGACAGAAAAAAGAAACACAAAAAATGATTGCAGCTTCACTTCCAATGAGCCAGTGAATCCCTTCAGGTCTCATAGCAAAGCGTGCCGGTGGAGCTGGCCTCACCCGCTTTCTTTCCCATTTGTGACTTTTATTTCCCCTCATTGCTGAATTTCTTGGCAAACTGACTACCTCAGATGAAAGCAAAAAAAAAAATACCCTCGAGGTCAGAAGAAAGTGGTTGGAAAAGAACCTACACACCCCTACTCCTGAGACCCATTCCCTGGGGGGAGGTCATGATGCCTTCACTTAGTCTGTTTGCAAACACACTGGATTGCTCTGCCAGTGGTTTGGGGCTGCTGCCCAGCCTCCCAGGCAGGAGTCCCACGCCTCCCTCCTGCACAGTAATCCTCGCGTGGTAGCCTGGGAGACTGAGGAAGGTTATTTCAGCAGAAACAATTCTCCCGAGGAGACAAGTCCTACCAGCTAGGAGTTTTGTTCAGCTTTTGCTTGCTGAGGTCCCAGCCTACTCCCCACCCTATATTCACTTTCCTTCTGACCCCTTGGCGGATAGTATTGCTTTCTCCCATGCAAGACTCCTTCACCTTCAGGCAAAATAGGCCAAGACCAAACCAGTTTCACATTTTAGAGTGTGATTTTGTAAGAACTTCCAACTAGGGCAGCCATGGGCAACCTCTTCAAAGGAACAGGAGGAGTTGTCTTCTCCCAAATGCCATTGTAATGGCTTCCTTTGGTGGCCAGATCTATGGACAGTCAGAACACATTGGGTATCTCTACTCTGATGAGCAAAACCCAGCTCACTTCTTTTTTTTTTCCTGTTTTTCCCTTGAGGATCCAGGGAATTGCTAAATATGTCACACAATCCTGCCATGTCTCCTTCAGAAAACTTGGAGCCATCTCCCAGGGGAGCAACAGTTCACTGTGCCATGAGCATCCTCTATGCTATGGAAGGAGGTAGAAGAGAAAGCTATGCCTTTCATACTGCCAGTTCCATACCCAGCCTTTCCTGGGCATGATAATGCTCAGTGCAACCAGAGGAGGAGGGGCTGTGATGTCCAAGGAGAGAACGGTTGGCACAGGCTATTTGAAGGAGATTATCCTGAAGCTGTAGTTCAAATGTCATACAACCATTTATTCAGCAAGTGTTTATTGAGTATCTATCATATGCCAGGGTCCTAGAGCTATGGAAGCTATGGAACTACTACTGCAAAACCTGGGAAGTTAAGAGTCAAAGGCAAGACCCTCAAGACCAGTGAAGGTTCTATGCTCAGGGCAGACATCCCTTGGCCCCAGCCAGCTCCTGCTGTGGGGGACTGCTCCCCTTTCTGGCTTCTCCCAGTGGGAGGAAGAGACAAGGTATGAGGAGCAAGGGTGCAAGAAGTTTCTTCTCCTCAGGGAGGTCAGGCTTTGGAGAATTCCTTCAAAAGTCTCAGTTGGCCTTAAATGTCCCCAAATGTGCTTGCTCTTGTATAAGCCCCCTTTCTCTATGCACGTTCAGTCTCTGAGCAGACAGATGGCCTGAAAATAAGAATCTTTAAGAAAGTAGGGCTGTTCTTTCATTTCCCTTGTTTTTTTCTCTATTTAATTTCCTCTCTTCACTTCCTTCCCTTTTATCCTGCCACACTCTTGTCACCTCCCGGGAAACTTAGTGCTCCTCCCTGCCTACGGGATGGAGCTCAAACTTCTCAGCTTGGCCTTCCACGGAGCGCAGGCTCAGTGTAGGATTGTGGAATACGGTGTCAAAATGAACCCTTGTGTTAGTCTTTTTCTGTGCCTATATTGCATAGGAGTTGATGGACTGCTTTTTCTGGAAACTTGAGGATTAGTATTTTCCTTCAAAATCAAGTTTTACTTTTTGCTTAGAGCCTGCTGAAGACTAAGGTCCTCTTCCCCACCCCTAAA